>NW_024884733.1:18346429-18367125 GCF_019232065.1 Centrocercus urophasianus | reverse complement strand
GGGAAGCGCGGCGCCGCTCGCGCGTGCGGCTGAGGCAGCAGCGGCTGGGGCGCGGCGGGATCGCTGCGGGCGGCGGGCTGCCGGCTGCGGGCTGCCGGCGGGCACCGCTTCCCGGAGCGCGCGGCGGGGGCCGTGCTGCCGGGAGAGCCCTTCCCCTTCTCAGCCCAGAAAGCGCTGCTCCGCGGATCCCCGTCCTGCGCTCTCTGGACGGTGGCTGAAAATCAACCGTTCACGTTTTTTTTTTTGGCATCCTCCTCGTTCCCTGCGAGTCAGCCTGTTTACGTGGTGGGACTTTATTTACCGATGCCTTTTCCCAAGGGGAGAGGATCTATCGTGTAACTCTCGTTCTCCTCTAACCCCGCTGTTATGGGGGAGGCTTTTTTTTTTTCTCATGTATTTGGTGAGCTTCAGGTAACGAGGATCAAAATATTCCAGTTTTCTATGTAAATGCTTATGAAAGGCAATAAAAACATTATAATAGGAACCTCTACCAACTCTGCAAATTACTGGAAAATCCTAGACTAAATAAGCTTTCTGTAATAGAAGATTACCTAGAAAAAAATATTTTCAATTTCTTTTAAGGAAAGGCGCTGTGGCGGTCAGACTGATTGTGCTTCTGTAAGGAAAGGATCTTTTCCCATTTAACAACACCATAATTGCCCCAATTACTAGTCTGGCCATGCAGTCCTGCAGTCTGCATAAAAACCTCAGTTGCTTTTCCACTTTCCCGAGCGGTTTCCACTTTTCCCTTCTTCTTGTTGACTTGGAAATCCTGCAAAGGGATTCAAAACAACAGAAATCCCACAAGAGGGAGAAGGAAATTTTTGTTGTTGACTCTGCTGCTGTTTTCATGTAGCTTTCTGTCTGTGTGCCCAAATCTTAAAGAGCAGTGGAGCCTTTTGTGTTGTTATTGCAGAAGCACCTGTAAGCATTGACTGCGATCAGTGCAGAAATATGTTTGCTCAGCTCAACAGCTGCAGCAGTTGAAGACATTATTGCATTGCAGCCAAGTGCTAGCGCTTTCACAGTAGAACTGAGTGTTCTCACAGCAAAATCTATTGTATTTTGTTCAAGTTCCCATGGCTGCCGAAGGGCGCAGTTGAGCAATACAGCAGAGCTGATCTGACAGCCCGCTGACACAAAGCAGCACCCTTTCCCCACACCCTCCCCCCCTAACTGCACTGGTGCCCATCTGAACACCCAATAAATCAGATCTTTAAGATACCAAGGAGCTGTTCCCATTTCTGGGGCTTTAATAACCTAAGAAATAAACTGCTTTGGATGATGGACAACAGAGGCAGCATGTGAGAAGTTGGGGCAAAGGTGTTGCCAGCAGTGGGGAGGAGCGGGACTACTCTCTCTTGGCAGAAGATACTTTTTGGCAACAAGTTTGAACCAGTCCAACCATATTGCCTTACCACACCCGAGACCAGGATTCGCTTTGAATTCACTGAGGAGTGTCTAAATGCTAAGCTCTGCTATCTTCCTTAAGAAGCAATAATATCTAGTGATGAGATGATAACAGAGCAACCGTTGTTAATGGCACAGTGCTTTTGGTAATGGCTCCTGTTAATGAAGGGGATGCTCCTGGGCTGTGCTCCACCTCTATATGCCCCTGCTTTCACTGGAATGAATCCAGCAATTGCGTACCCACAGGGCAGTTTGGCTCAGCAAGCCTCCTAAAGGAAAATAACTATATGTAAAGAGGAAAAAAAAAAAAAAAAAAAAAACAAGCCATGCAGAATAAGGAGATCAAGCATACTTACTATGCTTATTCTTATTATACTTATTGTCTCCACCCAAGAAAACTTACATTTAAACCCTGAGAAACCTGCTTTGTTTGAAGCTGGTTGGATGGAGCTCTACTTTGACTCTGTTGTCCCCACAATTCAAACTTTTTCTATTTGTTCATGCTATCTGGCAGCTCCTTTCCTGCAGGAGGCTGTAGTAGCTTCTAAACAATTCCTAAGCCTATAGGAATATGGTCCTGCCCAGCACCATCACATTTCTGTAACACATTTCCCCTTCCCCAGCTACTTATATAACCTACCTAATCCATAAGCTTTGGTACAACCATTTTATCCGTCAGCAAGTTATGCCATACACCAATAACTGGTAACTATATTTTGCTGTGGGCAGCCTCAAGTAATTCACAATGCAGTAGCAACCCTTCTGGCCTTGCCACTGGTGGTAGTAAAAAACAAAACAAAACCATTCTGAGCAAGGGAAAACTGTGTTAATGGCAGCTTTTCCTCATGTTACAATGGGACAAGCTAAAAAAGAGTCAGCCCCACCTGTAAAGTCACTATTAGCCACAAAATGAGATCCCCACCATTTCACTGGAGCCCCTGCTCATATTTGTGCATAGAGCACAAGACCATAAGGTCCAGAACTGACAGAGCTGTTACGGGACTCATGCTTTCAGTGGTAGCATCACTGTTTCCACCTATTTAACATCAACAAACAGCATAACTGCTTTTCCATTATTAAAGCAAATGTGTTTTTTTTTTTTTTTTTTTTTTTTTTTTTTTTTTTTTTTTCCTAACATTTGTCAAAACAAAGCTCACTCTGCACAGTTCAGCACAATTGAGAAACTGATCTGAAGGACAGCTAGGTTAGTTATGGTATTTTTCCAGTATGCTCCAAGAAGGGCATTTGCCTACCCGATGCTGCTATTAAACACAGGGTTTATGGTCTCAGCCACTGCTCCAAGATCTATGCTGGCTCTACAGCATCATGCAGAAGGGAGATTACAGTTGAATTCTTCTCTGTAGTTCAGCTCAGGCTTATTTGCTGTTATTCAAGAGAGCTGTATTGGACTGAGTAGTTTGTGGGGAATTGCTTTGGTGGCTGCACAGTAAGTCCTGGTCAAGAGCAGAGACTTCCTGAAGCCAGTTGAGCCCAAACCTAATAAACCATCCTGAAATGGATGAGGGCTAGCTCAGCACAACTCACTCTTAGCTAATCAACTCAGTCTTAAACCAATCAGAAAACTTACTTATTCATTCAGCTTATGAGTTTCCTATTGCAGTATCAAGATCCCGTTGCTTAAATCTACCCATAAACAACCTTTACAAGGAAACCTCTCATAAGAATCCATACAATCAATGCGTGATCTGTTCCTCACAAATGGACTTTTTTTTTTAATCTGCATATCTCAGCTGACACACTGTTAGGAGAGAAAAATTTTGTGATAATACCAGCTTTTTAATGAAAAGTATGACTCAGCTATTGTAAGCAAACAACTGTAATTTTAGATGCAGTATAAACAGGGCCATTTTTACCTTATGATGTGGCAGTGCTCACACGTTTACAGAGGATAAAAGCTTTATCGCCTTGTTGAATCACTGAAAGCTAGGCTGAAGCTATTAACTTAAGACCAGCCAAGTGTTTTAAATGGCAATATCTATTACAGAATGTATGCAAGAAAATAAGTTATGTTTTTTCTCTTTTCGACCCCAACTCCAAAAGGATCCAATAAGATAAACTGAGTTTGTAAATAGATAATTTTGGTGAAATAATGTTGAAAGCAATTTGTCCCTCTTTGTGACACTTCAGAAGTCTAGAATTCTTACTTTGCTTCCTGCTACTAATTGTCAGCTCTGGATGGCTTAAGTATAGAGGGAAGCCAGAAAAGCCATCTGTTTGGAAGAATGAAAAAGCCTAGTTGTTTTACTCATTTCCTGGGCAAAATGAAGAGCTGAAAGGTTTTCAGTGAGAAAACTGCTTAGACTGCACTAAGCCAGATGTACACAGGGAATTCAAAAGGAATAAATGGAACAGGATTTTCTTAGTTTGGTGTAAAATGATTGTATGGCAAGTAAGAAGAATCTGCTTGTTTCTTCAATCAGATAATCTGAACAATTTTTGTACATTTTCCAAATCTCAGGTTTGCTTTTCTAAATTAGCTTATGTGTGAATACTGATTAGAAACAATTGTCTGTAACGCGAAATGGAAAGAAGCTCCTTGCATTTAGTCCTTCTGAGAAATCACAGGATAACTTGTGTTACTAAAAGCCAGTTACTTTCTGAGCTTTGAATCTGAAAAGCAGGATTCTTACATAATGCATTAGCACTGCGCATTAAATTACACCAGATTTCATAAGAAAACATCAGCCATATTTAACTTCTGCTCCACAAATCAAAATTGTTACATCCACTTAATGTATTCTCTAGCTAAGCATATTCCTTACTCTTTTTGCTGATACCCCACTGCTGATAGGACAAGCTGCTAACTGAACAGCTAGTCATATGAAACTAGCCTGCTGTAGGGTTGAAAAAATACAGGATCATACACACTCGCAGAAGGCTCGAAATATAAGTTCTTTCAGATATCACTGAATGTTGTCCTATGCTGAAAGGACAGACTTCTTTGAGTATTCTGTGCCTCCAAATTAGGGACTAACACTACTACTTGTTGGCTCCAATCTTCAGACATCTCCACTTCGATAGCCTGGTCAGAAGGTAACTCCAATCAGCATAGCTCTATTGGCAGAGCAGTCAGAATTCCCATGACTATTCCCAAGCAACTCCCAGGCAAAGCAAAAAAGACTAGAACTTCCACATGAAATACGGTTTTGTGGGGGAAAAGAGATTAAATTGAAATAAATAAACAAATAAATAAATAAAAATAAAAAAGAAGCTTCCATGCAACCACATATAGTAGGTTGCAAGTCACAGTACAGTATCTAGAAGATAGAGCAGTAAAGTTCTAAGCCAAGATCTCCTTATCACAGCCAGGGACGTGTGGCAACAAAGGGTGTATCTGTTCTCTCCTGAATTCAGATTTGGCAGATTTCGTACCAGAGAGATGTTACCCTACAGCAATTTTTGTTAGATGCATACAAACATGTTTTTGCTGCATTCATGCATTTCAACAGTTGACAACGACAACACTTCTCAAAGTATGCAGTTACCAAAATTGACTGTGATCTTGTCTGATACGCATTAGTAAAAACGCTTTTTTGCTCCATTTAATCTTCCCTTGATAGAGTTACTGAACATTGCATTGAATCTCTAAGTTTCCTAGCAAGCTTTCAGGCTGACAGAAAGACTGACACCCATTATAGAATTCCAGAGTCATTTATCTGTTTAAAAACGTAAACCTTTATCTGATGCATCTACTCAAGATCACTATTCCAGAGCAGAAACAAAAATAGTTACTGTAGTGCCTCCAGCCAATTAAGGAACAGGAGAAATAGACTGTGCATTTCAAACATAAATTGATACAAACACATCACCATCATCAGACATAGGACTAATATAGATTCAGCCTACAGAAACAGTTTTCTGAATAAAAAAAATGAATTTTTATCATAATCATCTCTAGAACTTCCTCCATCACCTAATATTCCAGAAACAAGAAGACAGGCTTATAAGTCAGTAAAAGATCCCAGTAACAAGGAATAATTTTACAACTAACTTGCTTCATTAAGCATACTACTTAGCTCTGAGCTCTCAAGTATACTGTAGAAATGCCTTGTTTTGCTACTAATTCAACAGCTCTTTGGTTCATCTTTTTGCCCCCAGTTATACATTCACTTACTTTACACAATATCTGAAGCATCCTTCTGGATGCTGGAGGTTCCAATAAACACTTAGCTAAACTACTTGCGATAAATAAATAGACAACAACAAACCCTGAAAAACACAGAGAGCGCAAACTTTCAGCTATTCAACTCCTCAGGCAGTTTTCTCCAGAAGACAGAGTTAAAGTGACCAGACTGAACAGCAGTCTGTTGAGTTAATAGCTCAAATCTAGACTCCCAAGCCTCAAAAAACGCCTCCACTGAATTTTCCCTTCATGAAATGACAGCTTCCATGGCATCCAAACACACTGCTGTCTTTCCTCAACTGGAAACAAATGGCCAAACAATCTAAGAAGACTGGTTAAAGGCTTATGGAGAAAAATCATTTCTATGCCCCCTTTCTGAGATACATTCTTCCTCTGCCTATTAATCAGATCTCTCTTCACAGTGCAGGTTTTTCTCCTGTAAGCACTGCAGTGCTGCATGCCTTCCACTATACACAAGTAATCCATCTGGAGTTCTCCCACACTGTCTTATTTTAAAAGGCTATTTCCATTTCTGTGGCATAAAATCCTTCATAAAGTTCTCTAAGTGCTAAAAACAAGGCAGTCATCTTTTTGGAACCATCTTAAACACAGACACATTTAATCCCTGCAAACTTGGGAATTTCCTTTTTTGTTAGCATGACAAATAGTTGTAGTGTGAGGATGCCTGTCACTGAGGTGACAGAGGAACTTCACAACTCAGCTAGTTTGAAGCATCTCATTAGTGGTTTATGTACACCACAGTTCGGGACTGCAGTGGAAAAAAATTCTGCAGAACTGCTAGACTATTAGAAACCTAGAAATATTTCTATCTAAACCTGAGTCACCATTACTGAGGGAGATATTCCTACTCATTTAAGAAAACTGGGAGCAGTACATATGAAATCTCACAATCAAGCACAGCACCAAGTAGGGCAGAATAATTACCTCCTGTGCCTTGCATCGGATGTTTTTTGTTTGTTTGTTTGTTTTGCTTTGTTTTTTTTCCTCTACAATTGGATTTTGACTCTTTGTCTGATCTGCTGTAATACCCAGAATATCTGACACAGAACTGCTTCATGCCTTGGACAAGCTAATATCCCCAGCATCAAGCCTTTCTTCCTTTGCAATTTTTACTGGGGCAGTCTGTTCTATTCAACCTCCTATCCAACACATCAGTAGTTTAGGTTATAGGATACTGGGACTCTTACAGGAGGCTTTTTAACCACGATGGCTTTAAGTACTTATAAAGTACAACACAAGTTTCATTTTATACTAGATATAAAACTAGCCAGAAGAATGTTACATCAGTACTTTTCAAACAAGCTATACAACTGTCTACATCATTGCCTCAATATAAAGTAGCCAGGAAATATATGGGTGTGGGAACAATATCACAGTATTACTCCAAGGTTTTTATACTGATGTAATAAATGAAAAACATTTGAGAAAGCTTCCAACCCCTCCCCACGTTAAGGTTGTTTTTCCCCCTCCACCCCTTTTTTCCCCCCAAAAAAACCAAACAAGTAGCCTCGAATAACACTGCTTATTTGTTAACCATCAGGCCAAGAAAAGACTAAGTGCCATTCTGCATTCCAATCTGACTCATTTAGTAAAGTTTTGCAATATATACATTTCATCCAGCTTTTCACATTATAGGTCATCATGCCAATGAACAATACAATAAAATCTTCAAAAGCAACTATCTGTGAATATAATTCAAGAGACCAGACAATTTAACTTCTGAAATTTATATCACTCATGTCCATAATCATTTTACATTTCACATTTCATGCTCTCAAACGTTACCTTAGAGAAGACTACATCTTTTTTCTCACAAATATTATTAATGCTAGCAGGTTTGTAGACTTACAGAAGCCTAAAGATGCAGAACTGAGCAGGTAATAACTTATGACATTCGCGGACTAAAACAATATTCAACCTACATTAATGTTTGATCCATTCAAATATGTTAAGTATTTGGATGTTACTCATTTTATATACTTACAGTGCAAAATAAGTGAGAATTTTTTTCCTGAGCATTTAAGAAATTAAAATCCTTTTTCTTTATCAATGATTACAATCCATTTAGAATATACTCTCCTTATACCTAGCATTGTCAAGACTTTACAATCAAGAAGGCAGAAGTTCGTAGGCATCAGAAGCCCAATCAGGAGGGTTATATAACATCTCTAGAACTTTGCTCCCATTTTTCAAGTCTAAGGATATAACAGGTTTTTGACTTACACTGAAAACTCCAGAAATGACAGTGTTTTCCACTGATCAAACACTTCAAGAACAAACTACACACTTTCCAAAACAGAAACAGTCTTCATTTAAACAAATTGCAATGTATATTTCAACTTACACTTCGGTAGTTAATGAATGCCCAGTGAGATGTGCCTCCAATACACAAGAGAATAAAACTTTTAGGAATGTATTTTGGGCATTTTGTAAGGAAGCTGGATTCCTTACAAATTCGTCTTTTCCTCAGTAGCTACAGACAGTGAGTTTCTAATTCAATCTTCTCTTCTGTTTGCAAGATATCAGGTTCTACTGTAGGAGCAGGTGGTTTGTGTATAATCTCTGGGCCTCCACCATAGATTGACTGAAGAAAATTCCATGTTTCTTCAGATATCTGTCCAGAATCTGCACCTGCAAACATTTTAAAAGTTTTAATTACTATTTAAAACAGTTCTATCGTGACTCTTCGAAGCTTTTAACAGATACAAGAAGAAAAACATATTTCAAATTTAACAATAATCTAATTTGCACTTTTTCCTTTGCCAGCAACCAAACACAAGGACTTTTTTGTATTAACATTGTATTTCTTCATTCTTACAACTTATCTGCTCTCAAAACTATCCAGTTCTTAACACACCCCAAATACAAAACACATGAAGCATTTTATCTGAAATGTATCCATCAAGCTAACTGATAGGTCTTAGAGTCGGGGGGCTGCTTCCTGCTATGGAAGGATTCACATTAACAAAAATTCCCATCCATTACTGTGTAAACTGCAAGGATTCAAGCTTTGTGTGCCAAATAAATAATAGTGATCACAAAGAATAAAAGTGTGTGGCAGTGTAATGAGTCAGGCTGACTTCTTTCTGTTTACTTAAGTCTCTGTTTATCATCTCTTTCTTCCAGCTAGAGGTTTCTCTGCCTTCCCAGGTCAGCATTCAACAGTCTTTTCTGATTCTCAAAAAGTTTCAGAAGAGCAAGGGAACATCAGCATATTACCCCTCTATGTTTTACCAGAGTAATCCTGTCTGATAAAATTGTAGTGCATTCTTCACATTAACCTAGATAACAAGAGAACAAACTTCTACTCTACCTGAATAAACATCTTTTCTTTAAGCAACTCATTAAAAACTTGCACTACTACAAGTTTCTCGCAATATCCTTTTGTCACTACTATTAAAAAGTTTCAATGAGCCTAATTTCTACTTTAAAAAAAACAAAAAAACAATAGCAAGGCTTCTCTCCCTGTCTCCTATGTTTTCACTCCTTGCCACCTGCTCTAGCAGGCCTCCTCCTAAATTTCCAAAAATAAAAGGTGCAAAGAGCTTAGGTTTGTTTATCCACACCGACTTAGCCATGCAAAGCTTCATATGGAAGTCACGATGCAGATCCTATATCAGTACTAATGAAGTTATGTTTGAATTTTACATTTTTCAGGTACTCAGAAAACAAGTCTGCCTCTGCAGGCACAGGAGTAGTTCATTTCCTTATAAAGCTTCCAGCAGTCAAGTGTAATTGAACAGGCACAGCAAACATCAACTCATTAGAACTGGGGTCAGGAGCACAGGATCACAGAATACTGTTTAGTGGCGCTCGTCTCTTTTTCTTCACAACTTAGAATTTTCCACAGCCTACTCCTCATAATCTCTACCCTAGTTCTACCTAATCTGAACCAAAACAGCTGAAGTTCAGAGTTAATAACTGCCTATTTTAGTATGAATTCTAATCTGATTTTATGTTGCTACTAAACATCAGTCTGATGTTTGAAGACTTACATTTAATTTCTGTGTTGAGAGCTTAAACCATTAAGATGAACTACAAAAACTCATGGGTGCAATAATTCACTCTGTTTTCAGTATGCTTTTCACATTTCACAAGTGGCAAGATTCATGTTGAACCTACTGACCTCCAGTGACTGCCACCTGTATGTCCCTTCAGTATGCTGAAGCATTAAATTAAATTGACTTTCACTTGGTAGCTGGCTTTTTCCCTCAACTTCAACACTGCAATAAATCGAGCATTTTAAATATTATATATAATATATTGATATTGATGTTATGCTTCCAGAGGAAGTCTGAAATCTTCATAAAGATAACCACATTAGATTGTTTTTTTCTTCTGTACCCACAATTATTCAAATAGATGGTTGGTTTTGACCATTTCACTGGAGAATAATTAAGAAAACAAATCCTTGCACGTCAGAGAAAATTTGTAATATACAGCAGTAACTTGCAAAAAAAAAAAATGAGCAACAATATTTAATTATGATTGCCTTCTATCAGAAGCAGCCCTCACTTCAAATTAATTTCAAGATTCAAATAAAAACACACAGATAAGTGACAATCTAAAAGCCAAGCAACTCTAACTTTGAGAAGAGAAACCCAACAAAAACAAAGCAATACAAAGCCTAAACCACAATTTGCCCATTTTAAAGGTACTGTGCATCTCCTTTTAAACTCTCATCCACATTTGGATTAGCCTATTAGAGACATTAAGTCTTTGAGAACGTATTTCTCCCTCAAAAAATGAGCCTTTGAATAACTGCCAGTTTCTCAACTGCAGTCCTAATCTAGTTTTTAGTTCTGAAAACAGAGTACAGATTCATTAGGTATCATCATTTCACCATAACAGTTTGAGGTAAGAATTCATAATAAGTTTACTGAACTTGATAGATCACAATATATCATCACAAGGAACCCAACATTGCAGTAGTGTCAGACACTTACCTTGTTTTAGCACAGCATTTCCACATTTTGTTATTGCAATTTTAGCATTATCAATAGGACCGGGGGGATCTATTGTGACAGAAAGGATGGTTAGGAACAGCGCAAAAAACAAAAGGCAGATTGGAGTTTTCATTTTCAAATGGAAGGAGAAATAGCTAGTTTGTTTACTGCTTGCTTTTTGTACTGCCTCACAGTATGTTTTGTTAACAGATAACCAGAATTTTAATTAAGAGGAAGTTTTCCAAAACATTCATGAGTACAGCACGTCTTCAAGTAACATCAAATTAATCCTCATTTTCACCCCTACCAAAATTGTTCTACATCTTATCTGAGTCTGTTTTATCATTTTATCAATATTTCCATTTCAAATCTTTAGAGGCACCTGAAGAACACTCAAGCTATATTGTTATGGTTGTTACTCAGTTATCTTTAGGTTTTTGCTGTGAGATCACCTTTCCTGCAGAAGCTGCAGCATTATTTATCAGTTTGTACTGCAAAATACATCCTCCCTCATATATCTGTACCCCTGCTGCTGCCTACAACCACCACCCTCCACATCAGCACAAATGTACAATGTTCCTTCCTCAGCTATCCCATTATCCACTACTGTGAATAACCAACATTTGACTGTACTTTGCAATTTGATTCCTGGGCATATTTACAACCCATGAAACCAATGTCTTAGATGCTTGCTCTAAGAACTTTTGTTGCCTTCTCTCGCTGTCAATTCCTCCATCTCTCTACCAAAGTAGAAACACCATGCAAAAATATTGCTACTGTGCAGAAAGAAATAAGAAAAGAACTAGTATTTTGAAATAAAGCATAGCTTACCACTGTCTTTGCCTTTTACAAATCCTTCCCATTCTCTGAACCACTGCATACTGATGCAGTAAAAAGTTGATGAAGATTCTTCTTCTTGGAATGCCCTATAAAGCTGTAAGGAAAAAGGAGCTTTGTTTTCTAGCTGCTTCTTCTTTAAACTCTTTCAACCACTCTAATTATAACAACATAGTACTATACTGCTACAGAACATTTTGAAGAATGACAGGCCATCAGGACAGTAAGTCTTTGGTGAATTCCTGAGATGAGATTGACACAGTGGTAGTAGCCTTCATCTGAAAAAAATGATTTGTTCTCTACTCAAGAACTTTCTTTCTCCTGAGAACAAGAGCAGGCTGGTTCTTAAGCACAAGCACTTACCAGTTAAATGCTACTGGATAATTACTGTATTACTGTAAAGGTCGAACTTTCACATGGCAGAAGAAAGCTGAAGAATTAATTTTGTAAAATTGAAGATTTGCTATCTGTTTTATGTAAGGTTTTTTATGTGATAAACAATATTTTCTTTTTTTTTTTTTTTTTTTTTTTTTCTCCTCCCAATACTCTGAACAGGCCCAATGAGCTCATGCACTAGGACTTTCCACAACTTTTTACCTGCTTTAGATTAAAACATGTTAAGAACTTTGTTCCAATTAAAGCAAATAAATAAAAAAATATATCAATTTGAGCTGTTTAAGTTCCTCTTGCAAGGCAACATCACAGAAGACAGCTACAGACAAAGTTGCAGACTTAAATGCATCAGTGGAAAAAAAAATGTTTCTTAACAAAAAATTATTTCTCGGAGCCCTAAATTTTTTACAAACTTTTTTTTTTTTTTTTTTCTTTAAGAAACTACAGATCATTTTCTTGCACAGGACAGATCACCAGCAGCATATGAAGGAAAGTAGCTTATGTGGCTGCACTCAGTATACATGCTAATGAGAAAATGTTTTGTGTTTCTTAAATTGCCTTTTTTTTATTGAAGTGTATTTCTGCATAATCAATTGTGTGGGGTAGCATAAGAACATTGTTATTAAGAAAGGAAAGGATTCTGTACAGGTATACACACACTTAGTAAAGTCCATTTGTTACAGAAACTGCCTATGAAATTTTGATAACTCCTTGTGTCAAGTGATGAATATCAGATGATGCTGAAAAGTGGAAAGAGTTTTGTTTTTTTTTTTACCCGAATAAACATCTCCAACTCATTTTTCCTTCTTTTTTCAAGTCTTTCAGACTCTATTTGGCAAGTATGACAAACATACAGATGGTTAACAGCTGGTCCTCCTCCATACCTGCAACAGTAAGTAGTGACAGTAAAAATAAATTATTACAGAAAACCACCAAACAAGAAAACAACATCAACATTGGGGAAACCATTATATAAAAAGGATCATGTGGACATCACAAACATCAGCTTCTTACAACATGTGTATCAGACTTCAAATATGCCAGTGATGCTATAGTTGTCATGATTTATCTTCCTAGCTAGTACTATTGTGTACTTAATCCTAAGACATAATCGTATTCAATTTTTTACTACCTAAGGCCAGTTAAATCATCTCAAGATCTTGGCATATCATATATTTCAAAAGGCATTACTTGGAAAAAACATGTTGGTGAGCAGGTATTCTGTTTTATACATATACACAAACTATGTGTGATTTTATTAAAAACCTCTAGGACTGCTTATGGACATAGTCCTTTTCTCTTTTCCAAGACAAACTCTTCATCAGTTCACTACTATTCCAACACTGGTCTCTAACATATTTTTAGTTTTGTTCTTAAGTTATGCTTCATGCATCTCTCCTCCTTTGATTTTTTTGTGCGCATCCGCATACATGAAAGTCTTCAGGGCCGCTGCTACACAGTAGCACAGAATATATAAATGTATGTATATATGCACCACGCAGCTTTAGGAACACGGGCAGCATTGGCTGGTCTGGAAACTACAAGTCTGATGAAGAAAATACCCATGAATGTCTAGCAGCATTAAGAGATGCATTTCTTCAGCGCAAAGGTTACGCTGAAAAACTTGTCGAGATAAGAATATTCCACGTTAGCCATCTTATTTGACTTCTTTTTTTGTCAGTCATACTCTTTTCTCACTGTGCTTCTCTTAAAAACTTTAGATTCTATTTCAAAAAAAACCTTACATCACATAAAATAGCATTCTGCGTGAAGTATTTCACGAAATATGAGTATTTTTTGAGTTTAAACATAACTTAATTTAGAAGTTCTAAACATGCCTTTCCTCCAAACTCCGCACACCTTTTGATCTACAGTTCAACAATCAATAAAAATAATCTGGAATGCTATTTTTCTTACATACAAGAACCCTGTATCTTAACTGAACACTAAAGCATTAATTGAGTCCAACAGCACTTGTATATAAAATTGTATATGAATTGTTTTCTTAAGCCCACTAAATAAATCTTAATAAAGATATATTTTTTAGTAAGTCGTTCAATAAAACACTCACCTACCGCTTAGACTGCATCTCTGGAGACAATGCTGAGTTCAGACTGAAGTTTTAAGTCTTGTGGGTAAGTCCACAAATCTTAACTGAAATATGTCCAGTATAGATCGTACTATTTCATGTTGAAGCAATTCTGTTTCCAAAGATTTTGTAACCAAACAAAAGTATTGCCAGATGAGTAGCAAAATAAATGTGCCTGGGCTTGTACTGATTGGCATCTTGTATGAAAGCCTCAGTAAAAGTCAGCTTTCATCATGTTCATTTTCTTCACACTGAATTCTTCTTACCCACTGTGGCCATGGCACACACTCTTCTATAATTTCCATATAACAATATGACAAAAAGCAAAATAAAGCTTCTTCAGAGCTATTCTGTATTGAAGAGTACATGTGCTGGTCAGGAGACCAGACAAAAAGGATGAATTATTTTTGCTAAATATTTATGTCTTTTCTCTACCTACTACTAGGTTACTCACAAAATCCTGGGTACCCTGCTGTCTTTGAGACCTTTCTATCAAACGGTTTAAGTTCGACATCAGAGTTTACCAAGAAAACTCTGAAACTGTCAGTTAGTTGGAAGAAAAATTTAGTAGTCTAGAAAAGTGGAAGCAAGCTGAAGAAAATACTGTTTCTGTTTTTCCCCTTGCGGTTACCAAAACACAAACAGAACTTCACCTAGAGTGCTTACACAGTCAGAAATTAACAACCAAGTTTACTTAGTGCAGGTGCAATACAGAGGCCTGTACTGCAGGTTATTAGGAAAACTCTTCTACAGTTTCCTATTACGTTAAAAGGATATGTATCTTAAGAACCCCTCATTTATAAGCAAGCACTTACACCTGACCTAGATGAAAAAGCATGGATTATTAATATGGAATGTTTATATCCAAGTTGTTTTGAAACAGTGCTGGCAGCTGAAGCTATACATTCAAAGCCAGCATAAAATAAAAGTTGTTTCCAGCCAATAAGAGAACAGGAAGCTGCTACAGAGAGTTCTTTCAGAATACCTCTTGAAAGCATACTTCTTCTGACCTACTTTGAATCATTTTGCACATACCATACATGTTTATTAGTTTAATGCTCGAGCATTATCCCAGTACCACTCCACTCTATGTTGGCTTCTAGAATTACCTTGCACAAGCAAATTATATAAACTGGCAGTCTGCCATCCCTTCACTTAGCTTTGTGCTTAGAGTACGTGTATTTTTCTGAGTCACTAACTCTAGAAGTCTCTTTGTGCTACATGGAACATATTCACTCTGAAACTAAGACTGCATCTCTGAAGAATACATTTTGACTAAAGCGACACTGATGAGCCCACAAGTTTCTCTGAGATACTAATTGCACTAAACGTAGAACTTTTACCTTGCTGTTGGGCATGTATTTTCTCTCAAGCTGTATCACTGATTTTTTCAGTTGCACTGCAAAACTTACCTGCTATACAGATTATCCCATATATTTTGAGGAAGCATTACAACCAGGTCTTCTATGAAGCTAGCTTTGTGGGGAGGAACGCCTGCAGAAGCAGAAAAGAAAGACAATTTTTACAAATTCCATATTAAGACATTTTGGGAGAGAGTTTACAGTACAGCCTACTTAATACCTGCTTTCAATAAATTCAAAGAAATCAAAGAAATGGTGCGAAAAAAGTTTCATCATACTGAAACACATGACTGTATTCAGTAAGACCACTCTCACTGTAGGTTTTTATGAGGTTAAAAAGTTTATAACAGAAGCAGAAGCAAACGACAGGAGAAATTAAAGGGCTAGAATCCTTTTTAAAACACTGATTGCAAAATGCTTCTTAAGGTACACAGTTAAATGGTACGAGTGCTGAATTACTGTCTATGCAAGTAAACAAGTTACATAAGAGTCTTCTCAAAATTTACTTGCTATAGGCATTTTTTTAATTACTTCAAACAACATGAATTCTTGAAAGCATTGAAATGCTGAGGGAGGAAAAAATAGAGGGGCTTGCAGAATCAGAAATGTTGAGCTGAAGTCTACGGTTAGCAGCGACAGGATTCTTTGATTAGGGGAAAATCTAGTAGCTGTAGCACTAGTACAAGTCATCTGCTGTAACCACGCAGAAGGAAAAGCACAGCCACAATGGCTCCCATATATACACACTATGAATGGCTAGAGGGGCACAATATCCCTACGTTAAAAGTTTGGTTCAGCAGCAGGTGAAGCATCTCTGAATGCTATTCTAATATAAGGGCATTTTATGTTAGAGAATAGCTATAACAATGATATAGGTTTTGTCATAATATTTAATTTTTATTAGCATTTAGCACAAAGTAAGGTTTTTATGCTCCCATACAAAATATAACATCTACTACTTTACTTACAACACTTCTATCTACTGGACACTCTCCAACAGATCAATTTAAAACCTTCCCATTCTTTCTAGCACATAGCTAAGGAAAATATTGGCAGACCTAAGCACTGTGGATGATGACAAGATTTTTAAAATGGGAATATAACTGTTTATTAAAAAAAAAAAAAAAAAAAAGCAGATAAGGTAATTTGTTCCTCTCTAAAAGGAACAAGAAAGCTTACCTACAAAATGCTTAAATAAAAATAAAACGTGGAGAGAAAAAAAATAGGAGGACTTCATACAAGATGAAGCTTGATGATTCTTGAGGTGCCTCCCAACCCAAGCCATTCTATGATAATTTACTTAATTAAAACAAGCCTATATCCCTATATGGCTACAAGTTGATGTCTCACCTCCATGCATACAAAGGAAGTCATTATTTGAAATTGGTCCTGGCTCTGCAAAAGTCTTGAATTTATTTAACCACTGTCTTGAAATATAGAACTGCAGAAGACTTGGTTCCATCATATTCAGTAGACTTGATATTCTCCGTCTCTCTCGCTGAGCTTCTTCATTACTCTTCCTATTACAGAAATAATAATCATTACATAAAGATACATTCTTGTGTAAAGTGCAGACGGTTTACTTCGTGGATAAAGAAAACAGACTTTCAAGTAAATTACCAGGGCTACAGATGTACATCAAGCTTTCACTGGTGTGATGTAGTTTACTTAACTTGAAAAATCTCTCATACTTCTCCTGTGTAGCTAAAGCCACCACCAAAATGCATTGCAAAGAACTTAGAGGGTCACATTACAGAATTACATGCCACAAGTACTTTCCAGATGTAACTCAAAAACGTATACATACTGCCAACAAGCTTTTTAGATATTCTTTCAGCACTTTTCTATTTTGAATGCGTGGCAGCATTTTATGGCTTCATTCTTTTTTAAAACCAAACTTTAAGAACAGTGTTCTTTCATTCTTTTATTTTAATGCATTTGCCCACAATTGAGTTCAGTGTTCTCGCTTGGCAATGCAACACGACTTCCACACTCCTTTTAGAAAACCTTTGAGTCAGACTCAAAGGCATAGCTCAGATGGTGGCAGGCATGCATGATCCCAGTAGAAACATTATCAGAGCACATCTTATTTCTTCTGCAACTCTGACACAAGCTTTTTTGCAGTCAACTTTCCAGGGAAATTTGATGCTAATAACTCAATTTTCAAATTCTAAATTTCTGGTAAGTCGCTTTTATTAGCTTAAGTACAAGAATTCTCTAGAATGAAGATGATAATAACATGACTTCTTGCCTTTCATTTTGACTTTCAGGAAAATACTAGTCTATAAAATTCCCTGAAATTAAATTACAACACAGTAAAATCCCTGTTGTTCCATATCCCATCTGCTGAAGTTTCCATGATCCCCTTTAGAGCTCTAACATCGGAGTCAGTGTGCTAAATTTGTAACGCAGAACTCTTTTCTGCTAATTGAGAACTACGCAGTTCTTAGAACTAGTAATGAATTATTTAGAGCTCTTTCTAGTCATCTTAATATATGTTTTTTTAATTTGTACAGATTTAGATTTCATTTTGACTGTGTACGTGTTTTAGCAGTCATAGAGCAAGTGTTAAGGTCATAACTGAACAATTATGTTTCTCTCCAATACAGGCTTTTCTGATAGGTCCAATTCTTCTCTAGTAATTCTTGGAGAGCAGCTAATTTCTGAAAGCTGAATGAGAAGACTTGATTGCTTAAAAAATTCTTTACACGCCTGACTAATACTTTTATCATCGTACTTTTAATTTCTTACCTGTAGAAGAGCACATAGGCTTCTGCATTTTGCACTGTGGATTCTGAAACCTCTGTGACACTTTGGTCATCAAATTCATACCACAAATTATTTAAATTGTTTCGGCAATAAGCTATATAATGTCCACCTAGAGCATTAGAACCAAGAGTTACTAGTTAGTGTGCAAAGCTGCCATTTTTCTTCATTTTCATGCAAAGCAGATCAAGTACAAAAAAGGCCAGTCTTTTGAATCAGAGAAATACCAACTTGCTGGCAAGTCAGGACCTGAATATTACATTTTCTCAAGTTTAAGATCAGTCTTCCTTTCTTCCTGCTGCATTTCTATCAGCCAGCAGAAAGTCAGACAACATTTTCAGCATACTGAAGCAACAGAGACTCTTGCTTGAACTCTTCAAGCAACGTCATCTAGCATATTCCTAAGTCACAACATTCAAATCATAATGGGGCTGTCAAACAATTCCACAATGACCTCTTTATATCTCATACTTTTTAATAGAAATTAGCACAGATGTGTAACTGCTATCTGATACCAAGACAATGCATTATTTTGAATACTATTCATAATACATTTTAAATTATAGTATAATTTTAAAATACATATCCCAATAATTAAGTATCAACTAAACTGATTAATAGAAGTATCCTTCAGCAAGCTCCAAATAGTATCCCAGAAAGAATAGTGGCAAAGCAACATCATTACAGAATGAATACCTCAAGTCTGGGGAACAGAAGGGATTAGGTAACTTTTATAAAAACCTATGAAGTTTAAGGCTTCCAGCTTTAAACCTTCCTTTCTCCGATTTTCTGTATCTTAAAAACGCTGAAAGTGCTAAGGCAGAAATGAACCCAACAGAAAGCATTAAGAAGTTAATGCTACTCTCATCACAGTCCACTCCCTATTGTGGGGTGAACTGACAGAAATCATCCAAAAGAATGGTTATCTTAGTTCTGCTTTGGAAATTTCATTTCAAATAAAGTAAGGTATACAAAGCATCAAAATCTCTAGACAAACAACAGTTATGTAGAACAGCTAGCCAATTAACTGCTGGGATTCATCGTTATTTGTACTGTTCACTACAATAGTATATATACTTTTATATGTAGTATTTCAGAAACTTGTTCTTTTTTCTTTTTTTTTTTTGTACTACAGAACTTAACTCCAACATTAAACTTAACCACTCTCAACTATTCAACTCTTCAGTACATGAACATTATTTTTAAACAAAAGTGCTGATGTAAATAATAAATGCAAAACATTTAACCTTATACTTACTGCTGGCAGTTCCATGATGGCAGATGACAGATAGGAGATCATAAGTCACTATCTGAGCTGGACTGTCCTTCGCAAGGAAAGGCTGAAGATCAAGGCCTTCCAATGGAAAGGACACATGGGTTCCAATTTTTGTGGAAAACATAAGTTCATGCCTAAATCTTTTGAGATGAATGCACAGTATCTGTAAGAAGGATCAACAGAATCGCTCACTCACTGCTGTCTGATTTTTAACAACAATAATTTAACGTGCCATCTTTGTTTTATTGTCCCAAAAGGATCCCTTTTCTCTGTGATCTAAGAAAATTATCTCAAGATCCGCATTCCACAAATACGTTATTTTAATCAACTGAAGCTCAAGAAATTTCAAAAGGAATTTGTAATTTTATTAAAGACTTATTTTACTATCAGTATAATGAGACAGTCCTGAACTGATACTTACACTGATGCAGCAGTAAAGACATACCTTTTCCTTAATGGACATATTTTCAATTTCACCATGAGACATTAATTCTTGATTATTGCAGACACTGACTCATGTTTTTAGGTATAAGATTGGATTACTTTTAGTACAAAAAAATTTCAAGTATGACTTATTGAAGAAGACTTCTACAGCATAAGTTAAATAGCACAGCCAGAACAGATCAGAGTATTAAGTTCTGCAGGCTGAGAACAACAGAGGAAAAAAACCCAACACATCCTGCAAATTTATTTGTTTTATGCACCAGGTTCACATTCTTTCACTTCTTAAAAAAAAAAAAAAAAAAGCAACACGAAGATACGCTTTTATCATGTCACATTATAAACACAATTTTCCATATGCAACTCATCAGTCTTACCACATTATTAATCAAGCAGAAAAAGTGTTTTAAAGTCTAAGTAATAACAGTACCTCAGGAAATTTTTGCACTTTGCAGAATTTCACTCCATTTCTTAACCTAGGGAAAGAAAAGATTAATCCACACTTAGTTCTGAGGTTTTTTTGTGCGCGTGTATTAGATCAGCAAAAGACACAATGAAAATTAAGCTGAACATTAGTAAGACAAAATATTTCTAGAGTGTAGGCTAGAAATGAAATAGCCAAAACGATATAAACAACAATGCTTCAGAAGAAAAGGACAATCTATACTGATGAAAAATTCAAAGCAGTAACTACAAATAGCCAAATTCCATCTAAGAGTTTGTCTTAGCACAAGGAAAAGAACTTCAAGCTTCAGCAAAAGGAAAAAAAAAAAAAGAAATATACTAAGTTTATTTTTAACAGATTATCTACAGCAGACCACCAGTTACATAGCAAGGAATAGTGCTCCTTTTCCATACAGGGCTCGGAGCAGCCTTCGGACCACTTAAAGTTCACGTGTCTATTTCCATCAATATAGATATTCATTTATTATCACACACACACTGAAGAGACCTACTGCATCTCGATGCAAGCTTGGCAGTAATACAGAGCCAAAAGCTTTTTATTTTATCA
>NW_024884733.1:18189469-18346329 GCF_019232065.1 Centrocercus urophasianus | reverse complement strand
AAAAAAAAAAAAAAAAAAAAAAAAAAAAAAAAAAAAAAATCAGACTGGTCATTAGATTGGTCTAGAATCATAACAAAGAAAAATGAATTTACCACACTGGTTTGCAACATAGTACAGTGAATTGTTGCTTCCCAGCTACAGCACCCCTTGTAGTACTAAACTTCTGGCAGAACAAAATAATATAAAAAGATAAGAAGTGCTGTAACATAACCAAAGAAAATAAATTTCTTTTGATTAACAAAAGCAATAAAGCACTCAAATTAAAACAAGTTAAACAGAGATAAAAGCTAGCTTACTTTTTACACCTTCCACAGCTGTACATGTTATCACCTGCAAACATCAGATAGTAGAAAAACAGCCATTACTCTCTAGATCCAAATGTCTATCTCTCAAGTGCAAACATCAGACATATAAAAGCTTCAAGAGAATTTGTCTTTACTGCTGTAAGAGTGTTGACACATCAATTAAATAGAAAGGTTCTACATTTTATGCTTTTAACTATAAAGCAACACAGCATACACTGTCTGAAGAGATGATGCTGTATTATTTAAAAGGAAAAGAATTTGCCCAGACCAAACTACGGTTATAAGAATGACAACATAGTGTTTTTTGAAATACTGACAAACTTTCAGTTGCTATCATTTAATCATAGCAAATTGAGATTCACTTGACATTTCTAAAGCAGCCTTTAAGCTCCTGCCTAAATATTCCAATGACTGAGAAGCTTACCTTGACCGCATCAGAGAAAGGCATGACTTCATTAGAGTTTAATAGGTAGCCTTTGCTTAATTTGATAAAGCAAAGAACATACAAATCTTTTTTATTTTAAATCACGACTGGAGAGAAAAGCAGCATGTTCATGTAATTAACCTCTTACCCTTCAGCTCATCTCTGGCGAAAAAGGCAGCAAGACAATCTTGTAAGGTTACAACTGGACCCCAAAACCAGCTAGGAACACATGAGACAACAAACCTGAAACATCATTGACAGAAAAGAAAGAAAACCAACAAATGTTCTGCTGGAAGAGCAGAAACAGGGATTTCAAAATAAATAAATAAATAAAACAAGGTAAAAATCATTTACCTTTTGAAATACTCCATAAAAAAAGCTATCCAGCCCTGGGGGGCATACGCTTCTCCACACGACCCTGTTTTGACTAGAGATGTCTGATGACTTGCAGAATGGAGTTTAGCAAGATCCTCCTTACCTGGAATTGGCAAGGACAGATCCTGAAAAGTCTCCAAAGTTACAGACAACTAAAGGAAAAAACAAATGGAATAAAACAGAGTTAAGATTTAACAGAAACAGCAATTACATTCCGTAAAGATTATCAGTAACTAAATCATTGTATAGACGCAGATTACACTTGGTGGCAAGTTAACCACTTAGAGGAGTTCATTTAAAAAAAAAAAAAGTAGAAAAATAGCATTCTGGATTTAACAAGTATAAGGTCACAGAGTAAAAGCACCAGCTATACACAAACAATACTTTGTTGTCGAATTTGCTCAACCCAAAGTCTTGGTATTATTAGTTCAAAAACAAGGGGAGTCTTAAGGATATGAAGCTGCATTAGTGAGGATTAAACAAAACATTCATAGAATATCCTGAGCTGGAATGGAACCACAAGGATCAGAATCCAACTTGTAGCTACATACAGGACCACCAAAAATCTAAAAAATCATATTTCTGAGAGTATTGCCCAAATGATTCTTGACCACTAGCAGCTGCTTGGTGCTGCCATCATGGCCCTGGGGATCCTGTTCCAGCATTTGAGAAACTTGTCCTCAGTGCAAAGATTTGGAAATCCACTACTACTTTGCTACTACTTTGAAACTAAATGAGCCCACTATACTTAAGGTAATGATTTTTTTTAATAATTATTTTTAAGTGATCATCTGTGGTGTTCCAAATAATTTTATAAGCAAATAATGCAAGAAAATCAGCTGTTCTAATACACATCTGCAGTAGAAGACAACTGCAGAAAGCAGTTAGTGACCCATGTTACATGTAAATGTCTTTGATTTCACCACAGACAAATTTTTTCAGCCTCAATCTGTCAGTAAGACTTAAAGCAACATGACTGAACTACTGCCTTCTACTTTTATTTTTACCATGATGTGCTTGTGAAGTTACCACAACAGCAAGTATGACTATTAGCATATGCAGAACTTAATTGGGAACAAATCATATCTAAACAAAGTTGTTAAAGTTTTCCTTTCATCTTTGCTGTAAACCAATTCTCAGAATGTTATTATTTCGCCCTGAGTAAGTTTCCAGTTCAATGGAAGAGAGTTTAACAAAAGGTCCTCGTGGTAGCAGCTATTAGTATTCGAGTAAACAAGCATGAACAGCTTTATCCTCTGAGGAATGTCTGCCACAAGAGAACAGTTACCAGAAAACAACTGCATCTGTAAAGTCATAGCTGTGTGCATTGAAAACAAAACAAAAAACATTAAAGAAATTCCCCCTGCCCTTCTTACTCACCCGATCACAAGTCAAGCACTGTACTGAACTTATTATAGTCCCATCAAATATATCAGAAATAACACTCCTGTACTTCTTGCACTTCTTCCTCTTTGGTGATGATACAGTTGAGACTGTAGAAGAACAGAAATAAAATAAGGAAATTAATACAAGACCACTGAATCTACTTTCCTCCAACTTTGAACAACATAATCAAAAGCAACATCCATTTAGGATTAGACTATGGGCAAAAGCCCCATTTCTATTGACTAAATGCTAAATACTAAATAAATAAGTACTAAATACTAGTACTACTTTTGTGTACTAAAATACACAACCAGATTACTGTTACTATCTGACAATCCACATAGGTTTCTTCAAGCAGTTAGAATCACTGAATGGTTTGTGTTGGAAAGCAAGTCAAAGATCACAAGCTTCAATGCCTCTGCCAGAGGCAGGAACACCTCTCACTGGACCAGTTTGCCCAAAGCCCCACCCAACCTTACCTTGAACACTTCCAGGGATGTGGCAGCAACAGCTTCTCTGGGTAGCCTGTGACAGTGCCTCACCATAAAGTTTCCACCAATATCTAAATCTCCGTATCTCCACACAGCTAACACAGTTTAAGCTTTTCATCCTCACCATGCCACTACAATCCCCAAGAAAGATCCCTCTCTAGCTTTCTCGTAGCCCTCCTTTAGGTACTTGAATGCCACTATAAGATTTCAACAGGGCCCAACAACCCCAACTCTCTCAGCCTCTTTGCACAGACCTCCAGACCTCTGAGGTCTCTGGGGAAAAAAAAAAAAAAAGGGCTTTTACCTTTTTTGTGGATTGGTGTCGATGAAGAGCATGATGTGCATGATTTTGGAGGGCTGCTTGAGAGGCGTGTGTTCATCCCTTCATTTGGTGACAGGGTTTGGGCTCCAGATACATCATTCATATGGACATCGTTGATGTACTCTGCAATTCAGATTTGCACTATTTCATAAATTCTAGCAAAAGAAGTCACTGCAGAATGAACTCACACAATAAATATGTAATTTATTTAACCACACTGTCAGGTCATAGGACATTTAGGAATGAAACAATTTCAATTCATACATCTTGAAGTCAAAACAAAAAAAAAAAAACCCTCCACTCTGAATTATCTGAGATCTTATCCAGTACAAATCTTTAGCTTTCCAGGGTAATTCAAATTGAATTCAGGATATGTATAGTGAAAAAAAATAAATTAAGAAAGTGCACTGCTTACAAACAAATCCAGCCAGCTTACTTGACCTATGTTTCTCTACCATACTCTCCAATTCTCTTCTACTTGTGCAGGTATTCCAGCTAAGAATTTGACTATTACACATTAGTAGTGCATTACCTGATAATCTGCTGTGTATCTGGACTTTGACAGTTCCTTGATTATTTAAAAATTCATTTGCTTCTAAAGTACTGTTTGTATCTTTTTCCAAATCTTCCATAGAATTTTCTCTGTTAAGTTTGTTGCTTGACATTTTTTCTTTCTGCCAGTCTTTGGATGTAATCGAGTTGTTCTCATCATCCTGAATTAACATGGCTGTCTCTGCAGGATCCTCCAAGACAGGTTTGAAAACAGCATCATTTTCTATTTTATCACAGGTACCACAGGATTCACACGGCTGAAAGCCTACATCTGACTGGCTCTTGTCTACTTCCATACTCTCCTCAACACTCGTAGTCTGTACATCTTCCACTTCCACAATGGGTTCTTTAAGTTCTTCATGAAGCAAATCCATTAGGCAACGCAAAAATTCTTGTGCATCCTAGGATTTTAAACAAGTTTTACAATATTATTCCATTATATTTGAAAAATATTTATGTTGAATCATAAAAGGATACTGATTAACAAGAACAAAACTGACTGCTGGCCTAAAAAAAATTAAAAGAATAAGGTAAACTCCTTTGGAGTTCTAGCATTCAAAATAAATTTCATTTCCATACCACATATTTGCTTCCTGTATTCATTTCTTGCACATCATAAGGACTCTCATCATACAAATTGCCTCCAAAACACTCCAATTGAAAGGAAAACTTATTTCAACAACTTTTAACAAAAGTATTTTCATAGTTTTTATGTACAATTAATATAATTCAAGTAAATACCAACAGTATGGTCAGGTTCCAGTTGTACTGGTAATGGAATGTTTTAGGATAGTTTTTTTATGCTGTGACTTCAGCAAAGTAATTAGTGCCTTGCTTTCACTGGGCAAGGAAGCATTTTATTAAAAGTTTTACGATCTGCTTAGCACATCTTTCCAATTTCATCAAACTGTCAGTAAGAGCTTAATTTTTCTTCTCAAGCCTAGGCAGGATTCCTCAAGAACCATCACTGTTTCCACAAAGAGTTGGCAAGTATTACCACAAGCCTAATTCATGTTTGGAAATGCTACTTTAAAAACCACTAAATCTCAAAATCCTGTGCAATAGCTTGGTTCCTGACAGTAAAGAATATCTAATAAAAGTAACCACAGGAGAAAACTTCTTTTTCCTGGAACTACAGCTGCCTGCGTTTTCCCTGTTGTATTTCATAATAATCATTTTCATAACAATCATCATTGCCACCAGAGCAATTAGTTATTAAGCTCACAGCTGCTGACCAGAAAACATTCTTTCACTGATTTCTGGTATAAAACACATTTTATTACTTTCTTAAAAATTACAGCATTAGGTATTTTTTCCCACTACCTAAAAAAACCCACCTAAATTAAATTAAAAAAAAAAAAAAAAAATAAAATAAAATCAATGCTTACTTGCTGGAAATCCTTTTCCAAGAAAACAAGAATCAAAACATTAAATGCAGATTAACTGATGACCATTCTCCCTTTAGCAAAAAAATCACTGTTTATTGAACTTGTGAGGATGACCAGTAGAAGAGTGCTGGTCAGTTAAGACTGATCTAGCTTTAATTGCTGCCATGAAACCTACTAAAGTAAAGTTGTAATGCAATCCAGGCAGAACCTAAAAATCTCTCTTTAAGTGCTGCTACCCACATGAAAAGATTCTCCTCAGCATTCAAAGCTGCAAGAATTAAGTTTCCCTGTAGATTCCTTTATGTCAGTTACCAAGACTGATTTTCTACTTTTCCAGGAATTCTTAAAAAATAAAGTATATAAATTAAAAAACACTGATGTTACTTTTTAAACATTTTCTTTAAAACTCCACACAGCATTTGGATATCAAAATACGTTCTAATCCTCTCACCAATACAATACATGATAATTGAAATAGCAAATCTCCTTTGAGTAATAATGTTTTTAATAAAGTACTACAGACAGTATCAATGAAGCAAGATACTATCTGAAGGATCAACTGAAGAATGCCTTTTATTATAAAACAATCCATGCCTGTTAAATAGGTTACCAACTTGCAGTTCCCACAAGGCTACTTGTAAAATACACTGTATTTTTTTAAATTACTGTATTTTTTTTAAATTATTAAATGAAAATTCAAATTAAGAAAATATAACTTGTAGGTGAATTAATATATAGTTTGAATTTGCTTTAAAAAGATATGTATATAAAAAGCATGGTATTTCAAGCTTTAAATTAAAGTATAAAAGACAATTTTACAGCTTCAGTGACATAAAACACGTAAGAAAGTTTTACCTGTTGAGAGTAGCCTCGAAAAGTTGGATTAACACTTTTAATTCCTTGAAATAAACCAGTTGGAACAACAGATCCAGGCCTAAAAAGAAAGTTTAAATTCCATAAATACCCATTTTTTAAAGCCTGCATTCAGGCAGAATTTTCCAAATTTACTGGGATAATAACTTAATAGCAGGCCTTTTATACTACATTTCTTATAAGAGAATCAGATGTTGGATCACACATAGTCTTGACACTATGGACAATTATTTCTTTAACATTCTATGCATACCTGTATTTCCTTAGATGAAGATAACAGAAATTACCACATAAGGAGTTCAAAGCAATTGATATTTGATACAGATTTAAGAACAGAGAAATAATAAATTTCTTAGATGCATTTCAGACAGATGTAAACTATTATTAAAAGTTCAATGCCACTTTTTCATAGAGCTTATTGCTTTTTTCTTGTCATGCCTTCCTCACTGCAAATTACGTCAATTTTTATCCTGTCATTGGTAGATATTGATAACTGCCTGTAAGAATGGTGGAAATCATGCAAGATAGAGTTCCTTACTTAAGGAGAGTAATTCTGTGATATCTACAAAATAAAAGTTAGACACGTAGGACAGATTAATCCACCCTTTACGACTCCAGAATTTATTTATAATCATTTTATCAAAGTGTTGCAATACCTGTTTTTGTGCCAGAGTTCTGTCATCAGCTTGAGGTAACTTTTACAAATTGCTGGTTTTTTATCTGTTCGGGCTAAGCCTCCACAGTCAAGAAAGAAATGTGTCAAAGGTGGACTGATTTAAAAAGATAAGAAAAAGATTTTTTTAGCGTTGCATTAAAATAGAAGAGTAAATCCACATTTCATAAAAGACTATTAAAAGAAGAGCAATATTACTATGTAATTGAACAATTCAATACCCTACATTCTTAAATGCTTCAGCAAAACATTTCCTAATAGCACAACTTCAGAAATACGGCAACACTGCCCTCCCAGTGCATTCTGACATTTATTGAAGAGCCAGAATTCACCATCAAGATTCAAATACAAGGCAACATTTGCTAGCAATGACAAATACATATGTACCACTACTACAATAGTTACAGAATAGCTTGGGCTGGAAAGGATTTTAGTGATCATCCAGATCAAACATCCTCCTTATCTGGGCAACCTCTTCCAGTGCCTCACCATCCTCTGAGTAAAGAATTTCCTTCTAAAATCTGACTTAAGGCTCCCCTCTTCTAGTTTAAAACCATTCCCTTATCCCCTTAACCTATCATTATTATCCCCTCATAAAGAGTCTCCTTCAATCTTTCCTGTAGGAATCCCTGAAGTAATGCAAAAGCTGCTATAACATCTCCTCAGAGCCTCCTCTTTAGGCTGAACAATCAACTCCCCCAGCCTGTCTCCATAGGATAAGAGCTCCAGCTCTCTATCATCCTCATGGTCTCTCCCTGGACCCACTGAAAAAGTTTCACATCCTTCTCAAGCTGGGGGCCCCAGAGCTGAATGCAATACTCCAGGTGGAGTCTCAGGAGAGAAGCACACAGGGGGACAATCATCTCCCTTGACCTGCTGGCTGCAGTTCTGGGCTGCAAGTACACATCACCAGCTTACATTCAGTTTTTTTGTCCACCAGTTCCGCAGACTGCATTCATGTTTGGGATTAACTCAACCCAGGTGCACAACCTTGCACTTGGCCTTAATATCTAAAGAAAGAACAATTTGTCTGTTTAATTCATGCTATGTCACTATCTCACATATTCTAACTTCTCTCCCTCCACCCCTTTTGGATGTCTCTCACACAGATTGGACCTATTTTTAGCCAACTAAGCAGACACTGCTGTGTATATAACTTTGCTATTTTTGAAAAGAATAATTTCCTCATGATTAGATGCCTTGTCTGCTCTTAACCTCCTAGGAAGATTTCCCTTTGTTCTCCTCTCCCTGACAGAGCTTCTCACTAAGCTCCAGTTAACCCTGTGACCTATGTTGGCAGCCAACAGCAGATGCACACAGAAAGGATGATACAAGCTTAAGTACTGAGCTAGCTTAACCATTCCTAGTGCAAGAAACTTCAGAGTTAAAGTTTCTTCTCAGTTTTCGTAGATTTCTGTTGTCAACTGGTACCCCTTTGGAATGAGAAGATATTGTATTCCAGCCATTTCTACAATGATTTAGAATAGAATGTTACATATATTCTTTGTAAGGACAAAATTTGGACCAATTGATCTTAGCATTTCTTTTTTCAATTTGGGATCACTCATGTGTTTCATCTGATTTCTTCCGTAGGAAAAAAAAAAAAAAAGAATACGTTTCATCACATTTTTCTTCTGATTTCTAGAACCACAAATTTTTATTTAGGATACTTACGAATTAGAATCAAACAAGTAAAAAACAGACTAGTTCATATATCACAATATATTTTTCTACCAATGACACAACTGCTTGCAGCATGCAAGAGTGAGAATTAACAAATACACGTTTTCTTCTACAATAGTCTAACCCGTCAAAATACTTCAACTTGAGAAAATATGTGTACAAGCAAACAGAAAATCTCATTTACAACCATGCTGCTTACCAGTTGGAAAGAGCCTGTAAAGCTGCATTCATGTAACAAGTGTTACCAATATTTTTTAATCCTGTTAGACCTGAAAAAAAAAAATATTCAGCAAGTCTGCTAATCTAAGGCATGCTAAGAAAAACATCTCATAGTAAATATGTAATAATCAAAATGCTTGTGTCACAGTTAAAAAGCCCATCATAATGCAGAGTTTTAACTAAAAGAAACACAGTGTCTAGATTACTATATAGAAAAAGTAATTAGCATTTTGGTATTGGGTAAAACACTTCAGAAAAGCAGATCATGTTTATCTTAATTATTCCTGTTTCATGACAGTTGCAGAGTGTCATTTTAAAATGCAGTTGTCAAACATTTATACTTGGTAGAACTTAAATGATTTACACATTGAGTTAAATCGTTTCTATGCTGCGTTCAAAATAGTTAATCATACTACCAATACAACCAAAATGAAGATTTAACTCTTTTGTCAAGTTTATGTTAGCATTTAAATATGATAGTAAACACTCAAAACGTACTTGCCATGTGACTACTCATTACCAGAGCCATAATTAAATTAGAACCAGTCTTTTTCTCTGCCAATTACATACCTTTATTGTTATACACAGACTGCTCAATTTAGATTACCACAAAGAATTTATTTCCAAGCCCAGTTTGTTTACTTTCTTGACTGATATCCACATACAGTTTTCCCACACACATAAAAGCTACAACTAACATATTCTTTCAGTGATTGAGGAAGCAAACAAAAATGGTCTCTAATTTGAGGAGAGGCTATTCAAAGAAGTCATAATGATCATACAATCTCAATTCAGGGAAAAATTCATCTGAACCACTTGCTATTCAGAGCTACTGAAGCATTAAATTAATAAACTAATTCACCTCAAAATAAATTTGCTGTTGTGTGGGAAAATAACAACACCAGCACAGAACCAGTAAGACAGATAAACTTACATTTAGCAAACAACATCACTGATTCTAACAGAATCCTTTAAATATAAGGCTAACCTTCATCTGGTACATATCAGAAAAGTGAAACTTAAGATGGAATTATGTATATTAGAAAATTTAACTGAAAAGTAAACTTTTTTTTTTTCCATTAAAGGGATTTTCTCACTAAGCTGTAAAAGGTTTCTGTCTGCGTGAGTAGAAATACAGTCCTGTGTCCCACATCTCAGCCTGCACACTCTTAGTCCCTTCCAAGTCTCACTACAGAAAGGACAGTCATTCTTACTTAAATGTGAAAGTAATAAAAGAATAAGAAAAAAAATAAGAAATTCAACTATGGCTGTTGAAATATCTGCAGCTATTTCAAAGAAATAAGACAACAGTCTAAAAAAGTTTTCCAGCCTGCAATGTTAAAAGTGAAGTTTTTGAAGAGATTTCTTTCCTCATGCTGAAATATTTCAATGCTTATTTCATCAAAAACATACAGAATGAATTTTTAGTTTTTTTCTTCAAATTTGAGGTGTATGGATGTAATCACATCAATGTTACTGGGATGTATAGCACAATTCTATTTGTACATTACTTCCATACAATTTACGTTCCCAGAAATACTCATAGGATAATAAAAAACTCATATATACACATTGGCAGGAAAAAAAATAACTAGGAATAAAACACATGGTTTAATGAGTTTATGGCAGATGGCAAATTAATGGGGTGGTGCCATATCCATAAAGACCATGCCAGACAACACAAGGGGCAAAGTAGGCTGGCTTTACGGTCAATGCCAGCACACTTGTTGGAGAGAACATCAATAGCAGATGAGTAAAAGAGAAATAAGATCCATATATCAGAATAACTCTTACTGTCACTGAAGAAAAACAAACTACCTTAACACAGGCATTAGATTCTCAAAAGTGACACCTTAGAAGTCTACTGGTCAGGTATTACTAAGAAAATGACAGTTAAAATACTTTCTAACAAATACACATATCCTTTGTGATACCAGTTCAGTGTAATGAAACAATTCCAGTTAGAACAGAACTAACATATAACTGGAGAACAGACTTGGAGATGGACTTGGACACATGCAATAAAGACCAATAAAGTGTTGGATTTTACTTTCATTACCTCTAGTCTTTAACTCATCCTCTTCCACTTCTATATCAAGGTCATCAAATACTGCTGATAATGGAATCTTCAGTGTGGGAATACTGGGTATTTTAAAATCCTTATAAGGAGAAAAAGAAAAACGTATATGTGTTTGTATTTATCCTTCCCTGTTAACTTTGTCAATTAGTAACTAAAATGACTTGAATGAATTTCAAAATCTTACTGTCCATGAAGTGAGCATACCAGGATTTCACAATTAATAGATTTTACCACGAAATAATTCATCTTTATTTTCATATTAGTAGCTATAGTATTGCATGATTTGGGACAATAGCTGAAGGATTGAAACAAAGCTAGTCGTAGTGTTTTCTTTCCTTGACAGAAGTTATCACATCAAGGCCACAGTTTGTGGTTTTGATATACCACCAGATGGTTCACTACATTTAAGAAAGACAAACTGCTAGAAACAAAAACATACAAATGCAGAAAGAGATTATTAGGCAAACAATTACTGCCTGACAGGCTCTTTTTAAGAGCACATAAAAATTCTACACACAGTGTGAGATAGACTCCTGCTGATTTCACTGTACACCATACCTATTTCTTTGGCAGACTAAACCAGGTTAAGTGTCACAGTGCAGAAGTTCAGATGTCTAGACTTTGCTTTATAGCAAGCCACTATTCTAGAAATTCTATTAGCAGATGTTACAAAAAAATCCAATGGTATGACTCCTATTCAGACGCTGGCATGTACATGAAAAAACTACTCATCTTTCTGTCCCACTTCTATCTTCAATAGTAAAACACTCCACACAACTTACATATCATCTTTCCCAATACTCTATTCCCCAAACAAGATATTTTTAGAAACACAGCACTTTTATCAGTATTAACCAAGCTACTCATCAGTTTTACGTAAGCACATTAAACACAATAAAGAAATAACGTCCATTTTCCTGACATATGCTGAACAACTACGTTTAAAAGAGATGAAAGAATTGTACCCTTAAATTTAACCCCTTAACTTTTTCTGTACCTTAAGAGTTTTTTTACTGATTATTAATCAATTAGGCTATAAGATGAAAACAGCATTCTTAGGAAGCACAGATTACAGAGTCTGAACATATAAGGTTGGCATTGTCTCTTCAGAAGAATTTTATAAGAACAGAGAGAAATGAGCAGCAAGTATTCTCACAAGAATTAAGAAAAACCAGTTTCACAAGAGAAGTCACAAAGTTTATTGCAAAGCTACAGCTGTCCATTTCACTGGGTTAAAAAAAAAAAAATACCTGCACACTATTTTCTTGTGTTTGAGTCAATCTTGCATTCGGCAATGGAGAATGAGATCCTAATTTTCTATCCAGGAACACTTCCTTACTACAGGCATAACACCAAACACGGAGCGTAGTAAGGTTGACAGTAAGACAGTGTTTTGTCTCCTAAAACACACAAAAAAACAAGATTCACAGATTTAGCATAATTAAATAACAGAAGTATTAAAACACTGGATCTTTCAATAATGAAGTGTGCATGTTAAGATACTTAATATTTATAGCAACTCAGTTAGTACAATTTTAGAACACGCTGCAACACATTATTAGCATAAGCCGCTCAAAGTAGAAACAACATACAATCAGTCTCCAAGCCACTATCACACGTGTGTGATATGCTTCTGTGTAATTATAAAAGCAAGAAAAATGACTGTAGTCAGAAGAATTACACTTTGCAATAAACTCATTTTTCAAGTATGTCTGCTATTGATCATAACAGCAGTCTCCTTCTCCCACACAGTAAGGATGGTTTTTTATTCTACTGATTTGCTGTATAAAGTTCAGGCCACTGGTCACTTAACAAGCAATTAGAAGAATAATACAAGATTTTTAGTCCACTTACAATAAGAGCTGCTCTTATCAAAATAAACACTAATTCTAGACTCAATTACTTCTTCATATGACAGCTTCACATTATGGACACACAAAATTTTGATGGAGAGTATTTTCACTGTTGTAACTTCCACCTTTCTTTCGTGAACTTCTTTTCTTACTGTAAGATCACACACAACTGCTGTTAAACTCCAAAGATTTTCACCACCCTTCAGTGTGTATGGCAACACTGACCACCTTTAGAGATGAGAGTTTTTCTACAAATTAGGAAAATTTGTAGCTGCACACAGCTGCAAGGATGCCTGACTTCCAAGTTCCCTTTCTTAATATGGTCTTGTAAAGTAATGACGTTTCTTAATACTAAATGTGGACTGTAGTTTCATTAAGCAGTCCTCCAATTGCAATAAGTGACTTCTTTATATGACTTTATATAAAGGCTTTAGAATTATGATTCAGCTTAAAAAGCTTGTTAAAGAGGTATGTCTACAAAGAAGTATACCTACATACACTTGTATGTAGATAATATAAATTCAATACTGATGTCTATAGACATGCAGTAGACTCTGCATCAGAAAAAAAAGAGTCTGAAGTGGGAGTAAAATGTAATCAAAACATACTTTTAGAAGCATGCCATTTGTTCACTAATATTCATCAGTTGTAGAGTTCGGGAATGTTTTTGTTTGCTTGTTTTCTTCCTCAGTATTACTAAAAACCAGAAATTTCATAGTGTGCAGCCCTCAATTTATTTTCTGCAACAGATGAGTTGTAAATTGGTGGCAAGAATTTCATTTAATCAGAAAGCCAGTGAGTAGGATATGTTAATAAACAACATATTCATAGAATGGCTTAGGTTGGAGGGGACCTTAAAGGTCATCTAGTTCCAGCCTCCCTACCATGGCAAGGTTGGTAACCACTCCCATCCAACCTCGCCTTGAATGCCTCCAGAGGTGGGCATCCACAACCTTTATAGGCAAACTGTTTCACTGCCTTATCACCCTCTGAGTAAAAAATTTCTAACATCTAACCTAAATCTCCCCTCTTTTAGTTTAAAGCTATTCCCCCTTACCCTATCAGTCTAATCATGTAACAAGCTCCCTTCAAGTACTGGAAGGCTGCAACGAGGTCTCCCTGGAGCCTTCTCCAAGCTAAACAAGTCAAACTCCTTCAATCTTCCTTCACAAGAGAGCTGCTCCATGGCTCTCCTGTGGATCCGCTCCAACAGTTCCATATCCCTCCTGTGCTACGGGCCCCAGGCCGAGACACAGTACTCCAGATGGGGCTCACAAGGGCAGAGCACAGGGGGACAAACACCTCTCACCCTGCTGGCCGCCCCTCTGTTGATGCAGCCCAGGGTACAGCTGGCCTTCCGGGCTGCAGGAGCACAATGCTGACTCACATCCAGCTTTTCATCTATCAGGATCCCCAAATCCTTCTCCTCTTTGTTAAGAAAAAGTGATGTAGCTTATTTGCTTCATTTTGGCAAAGGCTCCAGTCACACATTACGTGCACTGAAGAAACCACAATTTTAAGATCCAAACAGATGCACTCAAGCTGGTCAGCCCAGCCAGAACTCAGCATGCTGGCAAACACACAGCACACACACCATTGCTCCTACCAACCTGGATCTAAAATCAAAATCTAGCAGGAGAGGACGTGTTCAGCTTGATTTACAGAGTTTTTATCTGAAGCCACTATAACAGGGACCATAACACACAAACAAAGCACCAGTCTCATGAATTAAGAATCACTGTTTTTAACATCTGTTTTATTCTATCTTTGTTAATACAACTTCCCTCCTCTCATTCATCAAGCAACCATAATCCCATGATGGCAGATGAAAGCACAGCATAAAACTTGAAGTACTCAAGAAGATTTTTGTCTACAGATCTTGAAAATTGTCACTGTTTATGTGGGTGGGGTTCTTTTTTGTGTTTCTTTTACTATTCCCTTCAATATTCACCAAAGTCTTTATGGGAGCTCTAGGTTCAGAATTACATAAATGATTATGCAGCTGCACAAAGATCTTATTCACACATCCTCAAGCTAGTAAAACATGATCCTATAAGTGAAAAAAAAAAAAAAAACCAAAAAATAAAGTGTTATGCCAACATATATTATCAACTTCATTAAACAGGGTAAGAAGGTTCTGTGATTCTTCATTGCTCCAAGCTACTGCATTACTAGCAAATACACTTACCTGAGAATGGGTGGTACTGTGATCAACATGGGATTCACCACAGCCAACATATGTACATCTGTTCTGTTGAATAAGATATGAAGTATACAGAGTTAAAAAGTGGCATCAAACAGGTGCACAGAACAGGAGCACACTGCCAGTCCATTTTAAATGCACTAATATTTCAAACTTGCAGGTTCCTACAGAAACCAAGAGACATGCACAGTAAGTGTTAAAATAAATATTATCTGAAGATAAGTAAGAATGCTGCAGGATCTAACTCAACTCCTTATGCTGATGGAGAGCATTAGACAGTTAGTATTTCTGGAATTTTCATTTTTCTTTGCCATTTTGATATTTTAGTTCAAATTAAAGTCAAAATATTTTTTTACAATTCATTATTTGATAGAGACCGTGACAGAAAATATTGTTAGCTCAGTGTCAAAAACACTGATGGACTACAAACTAGAAGCATGACATATTTATATAAAAATGCCTTTATACCCTTATATAAAAGGCCTATTTGTCACAGAACTTTCTCACTACTCACTAATTCTTTACCTTTATTTAAAGGTTTCTGGCACTGTATGGCTAGGTGCTCACTACATTTTAATTAAAAGATCCAAAGCAGTTGTTAACTTCAATTGTTGAGTTTAATTTTGTTAATTGCAAAACACTTGGCTGAGTTGAATACGAAATCTCACAGTTGTCAATCTTCAAGCAGATTCCATTAATCCCTTGTTTGCATGAGTTAAGACAATTCTCTAAGAGGGTACAGCATGCTATCTGTATAGTGCTCTAAGCATGTTAATTTATGCAATCAAATTGCAGCTGGGCAGTCAAATTTCTACATTACATAATCACAGGTGTTGGTTAGGTTACAGATAGTTAACATGCTGGGATCTCACCATGTGCTCGCTGTTTTTCTATGCACAAAAGGTGAAGACAAGATGTTAATTCATCCAAGAGGAGATGTATCACAGCATGAAACTTTAAATGTACTACTGTAATCAGAAAACTCAACTGGAACTGTTGGTATGAAATTAAGTTTTTCAATAAGAGTCCAAGAGTTCTAAGTGAGAAATAAAAAACAAGCTTTAAGCTTCACAGCATTTCCCCACCTGCCAGGTTTATGCATCCCTCAACACCTCTTCCTACTTGTCTTGCTACCACCAAGAGGATTTTTATATGTAATTAAACTTCAGATCAAATAAAGAGACATTAAACGTGGCTGTTTTTCCTTCCTATCTTTTTTATTTAAATACACTTTTTTTTTTTTTTTTTTTTTTTTGCAGACAGAAAGAATAAGGTAACAATATATTTCAGATAGAACTACATATAGCATAAATAGAGTACAAAATGCAGGTAAGTCTGAAGGATGTTTCTACATGTTTAAAAAAGGGGGAAAGTACTACTTATCTTCAAGAATCAAAATTCAGAGTATCTGTTTTGATAATCTTACAAAGCCACCATTTACTGCTAGATGCTGTTATTAAAAATTGTACGAGAAGGTTAGAAAAAGTAGCTTAATTTATTCAGGAACAATATATTATCTACAGACATGTTGGAAAGATTTACTTTTTTTTTTTTTTTAAGCTACAAAACAGGAAGAAATCTTAATATGCTGGCTTCTTATAAAAAAAAAAAAAAAAATCTCATTTCAAACACAGTAAGTTGCAAGAAAAAGAACTTCAGTGTAGTTCTTTCCATCAACAAAAAACACTACCAACTTCTATCTGTAGCCTTCCAGAAGATTACAATTGAGCCACTTACCTCCAAGCATGCCCAGAGGTTGGGTCCTCTAACTTTACAGTCCTGACAAGTGCCCTGTTCAGTTAAACACACAAGCGAAGATTGATTTTTATTTACTGTCATCAGTAAACCACAACCTCAAGACAAGCTGAGAGAAAATACTGTAAGACCAACTATCAACTGAATTTCAACCATCAACTAATCTTTAATATAGAAAAAAAATGTGTTGATACCAGCTCAATTTTTGTTTCTCTTAAACCAATTTTAAGCTTCATGTATCTCTAGTGAAATCTTATAGCTGTGAGATTTCATCTGAAGAAATGTTCCTCTAAATAAAGCATAAATGTATTTCATGCCACGTTATCATCAAAGTTAGTCTTGCTTATCAATTTAACATCAAGAGAAATGAAAATGGAACTTGTAACACTTGCACATTCCTATTTCCATATATTCAACTCTCCTTGCAAAGGTTTACAGAGAAGACAACACTGGAGAAAAGCTATTCCTCTCAGCAGCAAACAACTGCTCCTCTTCTACAAAGAAATACTGTGGATGGAAAAGGGTTGATTTTTCATCATTTCCCAGTTATTAAAACGAGTTACAAAATCTTCTGTTCTCTTTATTAATACTAGCAAGAAACCAAGAGTTCAGACAGGTTTTCAACCTGTGGCTCCTCTATCAGGAAATAAACTGTGATCCAACAAAAATCATTTCTCCATTACAGTTTCCACTCGAAACATCAGTTATGCTACCTATTCTATAGTTACACTTCTACATTCTATGTAACTAGTTGCCACAACAGCAGCATCTGAAGAAGTTCTGCTTATCTCTTTTAAGTGATATTTCCATTAAAACACCACTTGCTTTCAAAAACACTGATGGGAAATACACTCTTAAACATTAGGTATGGAAAAAAAAGACTTTCACCTTTAAAGTCCATTATTTGTCCCATATTTAGTTTAAACTTTATTACAGCAGCACAAAAAGATTTGACTCCATATTTAGCACCTTTTTTTTTTTTTTTTTTGCACTTTATGCCCAGCAATACATGCTGAGCTGTACAACTAAATTCATGAGGACATTTAACTGAGATAGGAAGGAAGGAATGTGCTACAACTCACATGAGACTTCTGTATCAATTCCTCTTTTGTTATCTCGCCAACTGATTCCAGGTGTGGGCAATTGCTGCTGAGTGATGCCATCTTCAGACGCTTTATTTTCCTAGATCCAGAAGCTGGGATTCCCAAGACCAAGAAGACACATTTCAACAGGAGTGAGGATTAAAACTCAATTCCTTACAGTATACAGCAATAGTAGAAATCTAATATACAATCTTTACAAGAATGTGCCTTTTTAAAATGTTAAAATAAATAACTTATTAAAAGTAAGGGAACCAACAGTCCAAATTAAATACAGCTGAGTTCTAAAAAAAATTGCAATCCTCTATTTTTCTGAGTTTTAGGGCATAAACCTAAATGAGTGGAGCAAAGCCACGTGACTGAACTACTCATCTTCCTGGCTTCTATCATGGCACTCAAAAGGCAAAAAAAAAAAAAAGTGACAGCTTTCAAGCCTACTCAGGACTGTATGTTCTGCAAAGTGTTATTAAACAATACTGCTGAAGTGTGCTAAAGCCACATGACCTGCTTTTCAAGGCAGAACGAAACTTTATCTTGCTTTTATTTATTTACAAAGAAACATACTAGATAGCAGGCACATGATATATCAAAAGCAAGCTGAAACTCGTAACTCATGTGCAGTACTGAATGCCCAGCAAACCTCTCTTGCTTGAGTTCTTCCAACAACCCTGATGCAGACACAGAAACATCAGAAATAAGAAATGCTAAATACATCCACTTTTGTATCATTATTTCAATTTTAAAAACCTGAACTTGGCTACATTATGTTCACATAAGTACTCACCTGACTTTCACTCCAGTTTTGCCTCTTAAACAATTGCTATTGATACCCTGATCTCTGAAGCCCAAGAAGCCTTAAATGTTCATTGCCCTATTATCCATCCAATCTCACTTTCCTTTACCAAGGCAGGCAAGCAAACTTCCAACCTAATTCAGCAGTGCACTTTCTTCTAACTGTCTGCAACCTCTGGCAGTGTCTTTCCACTTCTCCTGTTCGCTTTGGCAGCTCTAGACCTGTTTCTTCACCTGCATGACTGCTTTCAGTACTAGGTAATCCAAAGCTCTGGCAGTGGAGATTGGGAACAAAACTTTGGTAAGTATCTCAGACACACTTCCTAGTAAACTTCCAGCTTTTTAATCTTTGATTTGGTGTTCATTTCTACCGTCCTGTAATAAGACATTTTTCATTTCAGTTTTCTCCAATTACTGAACACATTTTTTTAATGTGTTCTTACCATACTATATAAATGCTTTATATATTGCAATTGTATATTATACCTATAAAAATAACGTAAGGCATATGAAGATTTGTTTCATCCATATATATATGTATACACATCTACATATGAATGTATAAAATATTTTAATAGAAATACATATATATGACATGTTTATTACATTAATTATACATATAATCATATATATGACATGTACACACATATTGAAGCGTGCATGTGTATCTTTCAATCTTTGTGCATGTCAACAGCTTTAAGATAAAGACCTAAGACTACAAGGCTAGAAACACAAGAGTAAATAATAAGGGATTTTTGACAACATTATGTCTAAATTCTCTTCCCTGATCAATGAAAGAACCTTTGCAGAGCATTACTCTTGAATATAAGTTTCAGAGGGAAAAAATATTTTCTCAGCTTGTGTCTATTTGCAGTATTGCTGAAAGACTTCAAATACAAAAACAACAGTTTTTCAGGCAAAAACTCATCAATTTTGTCATACTGGAAATTCTGGTTTGAATATATTAAACTTCCTTTCCAGAAAGGAAACAGAAGGATTTATGCATGTTATGTCTTGCACAGTTTGCAATGTCTACACAAATGTTAAAAACGGATGAGTGAGTTTCAAATAAAACCTTATCTTAAAAGTTGTCACAGTGAATTAAAGCCGATTTAAGGCTTGGTATAATGGCTTACTAAAACCTTAGGCTTAATTACTTTACAAAACTGCATTTCTGAATGAAATATTCCAAGCAATAAAAAGCAATGAATGAAGGATGAACTTCAACTCATTCTGCCAGATATCTATTTAATAGCTATTGCTCACCATTGGAACTGCAAAACCAACACTAAGAAACAAACAAACAAAACAACTAACTCATGTAAGCCATCACAAAAGCATGAACAATATTTTAAAGCATGATTACCAACAAGCCATTAATTATTCAGCAGAATTCCATGGCATTATAAGACTTTTGTGGTGCCTACCAGAGATGGCCTGTATATACACATAGAAAAAACAATAAACACTAAGAGTTCAGGTAACCTTGAAAACTTACCAAAGCCTTTCTTAAAAAACACAGTAGATTTTAAATAGTTGTTTCTGTTTGTTTTTAATTTTTTAATTAAAGCTAAAAATCCACGTTTCCATTCATCTAATCGTGGTAGTTAACATTTCAACAGATATTGAAATACACAAATATTTTCATTCAGCTGATGTCCCCAGAGCCCTTTAATCAGATCGTTTCACAGGACTGCTCCCACACACCTGAATACTTGCCCTATGAACACGTCTAAATGAAGTAATTTGACAAATTGAAAGAGAATTATAAAAAGCTAATCTTACATAAATCCCAGTCAAATACACAAAACAAAAACAGAACTCAATTGTGGAATGCTGGCGGAAGGCTAACAACAAAAGGATTATTCCGAAGACAACAGCTGCTTCAAGCAGTAACTGTATCTTCATTACAGGCTTTAATTACTTTGACCATACAGCTCTGAATAACAGTGTATTTAGCCAGTTAGCACTAAGCTCAGGGTTCTCGATTTACACTTGAGGTTATTTCACTACTGACACACTGGAACAGTCGTGTTTATTTTCTCTTTCAAATATCAATAACCAAGATAGAGTGGCATAGGGATGTGATTCTGTATCTGGGTGTTTAAGTACTTAAATAATAAAGAGCTCTGTAGCTTTCAGTAATTAATTACTGCACAAATATTCTTCACGCTCAGAAAAAAAAACACAACACCAGCATTCACTGCAAACTGCACATGCCCTATGCCTCAGATGTGCATATTCAGATGTTTAAGACATACATTTTTAATCAACATTCTAAAGAACTCAGTGACAGCCTACGACTCCACAACAACAATGTATGCAAAACAACAAAAAAAAAATCTCATTTTTTATTAAACTTGAAAAAGTTTGGTAATAAAACAAATGTAATCAAAAGGACCAAAGGAAGACCACTCCTTAGTTTCACATCCTATTCCTTTCTACTCTGTTATCCAGTCCATATTTTTGATACCTGGTGCCTGGATCTAAGCAACAAGAACTACCCACCGAGCAAGACACAACGTTACTGAGTCACTTTCATTAGATGTTTTCCCTTGTATTGTTTCATAAAATCATTAAGGTTGGAAAAGACCTCTAAGATCATTACGTCAGGCTGTAATCTACCACCAATACTGCCCATTAAACTGTGGCCCTCAGGGCCACATCCCCACCGATCTGGAACACCTCCAGGTTTGGTGACTCCACCACCTCCCTGGGCAGCGGTGCCAGTGCATCTCTGCTTTTACGGAGAAGAAATTTCTTGTAATGCACAACCAATACTACATCTGAAATGTAAGAAAGAAAAAGGTGTGCTTACACTCACACACCTGCGCTATCTCACACATGGTTATGGCCTACAATTTAACCAAGGACCTGAATATATAGATAGATAAACATCGTTCTCCTTTTTAACATGGTTCTTAGAACTCTGATTAACATGATTTTACAATTCCACCTATGACAGTTAAAAAAGTCAGTTTTTCTTTGGGAAGCGTATTTTAGATTTAAGCTTGAAAGCAGGAAGACAAATGACAGAGTGCAAGGGTTACATTGAAAATGATAAGTCTGAATACTGAGTGCTAAATCGCCGAAAGGACATTAAAAAAAAGCTCGAACCGAGAGCTGACCCGCTTGTGAGGTTACACAATACTTACGTTACGCTGCCTTCTAAAGCCCTCAGGTGCCCATTCCCTTCTATCCCACACCAGCCGGCACTCAGAGCACCGAGCCCGCCAGGAAGGCCCGGCCCGGCCTGCCGGGCACAGCGATGGCTGGAGCCGGGCCGCCTCGCACTCTGAGTCCGGACGTAGCCACCGCCCGCCCGCCTCCTATCCCCTCAGGGCGCCGAAACCATCCCCTTCCTTCTCTTACCGTGAGAGCGCACCGAGCCTACGGCCGAGCGGGACCGCGGCCACCCCGCCCCTGCTGAGGACGTGCCTCGGGCCCCGGGGACGCGGCGCTCCGCCACCCCGCGGGCCGCGGCGAAGAGGTGACCGCAACGGCAGCCGGGCCGCGGGCACAGCGCCCCCTCCCGCAAGCGGACGGGCACACACCGGATGCGGCCGCTCCGGGCGCGCCCCGCACAAAGATGGCGGCCGCAGGCTCTGGCCCCGCCCTGCCCGGCCGCTTGCAGGGGAAGGCTGCCCTGCGGAAAGATGGCCGCCGCGGGTCGTCCTCACGCGGTAGAAGCCACCTCCCTAACGACCTCGGCCGCTTCCGCGCCGGCCCGGAAGCGGATCCGCTCCGTCTCCTAGCAGCGGCGGGAGCGGGGAGGGAACCGCCCGGGGCGGCTTGTGGCTGTGCTACAGGTAACCGAGAGCGGCACCCGCAGCGCCGCCGCACAGCGGGACTCTGCTGGTACCTGGGATTTGGGTGGGTGCCGAGGAGAGCGGGAGCCGGATGCCACCCGCAACCCGCTCGGGCCGGCGGAGCGCCGCGAGGCTCGGCGTCCCCGCCCGGAGCTCCCGGGGTGTCTGTCCGGGCAGAGAGCTGCCCTGTGGGGATGTCACCGTGCGCCGAGGTGCGGTTGGAGGTTTGCGCTGTGTTCAGCGTCGGGAGAGGGTGGTGTTCATCTCATAGTGAGGTTACGTCAGGCTGTGGTATTTATTCCTTATCGCGTGTCTGTAGATACGCTGAATCTCTCAGTGAGAATCTTCCTGTCTGCCCCTGGACTCTTTGAGCTGGTGCGTATGTTCTGCTGATAGTAGCCATCGTATAGCTGTCTTGTGTACATTTTGGAGTATATAGGCAGTGAGCTTTCGGGTAATAAAGCAGACGGCTTTCTGTAGGTCCTTCCTTAGACACACAGCCCTTTGCAGAGGACAGTTACAATGGGCTGGAGCCAGGCCAGCAACGCACTGCTTTTTCATTAAGCACAAATCCCTCTGCTCGAGCATCGCTCAGATGAGTCGGGTACCTGTTATCTGAGGGCAGCGGGCCTGTAGAAGAAAGTTGTCCTGGGCTTACGTTGCATAATTCTTCATCGTTTGTTTGACACCATTCAGAGGACATCTGTGACTGATGTTTTTGACGTAATTCCACTTAATGAGGTTATGGGAGAGAAGGAGCCATGTCAGAGGAGGCTGTTACCGAGGCACGCTTTTCTCTGAAGACAGTGGCTCTACGGGCATTTCACCTTCCCGTGTCTTGGTATCACTCTCTCACACAGGTAATGCACACGTTATCTGAGTATTATAGTTTGTAATACATTTTTAAAGTTTAATTGTAATATTATACTCTTTCTTCTGATCTTAATATGAGCTAAATTTGTGAGGAGTGTCTTGGCCTTAGTATCTAGAATAACTTTCTTTTATCTTTTCCTGCTGATGGTGTATCATCATATATCAGACTAAGCAGACAGCTTTTTCTGCAATGTTTGTGTGTCTTCATTTTGTATAATCAAAATACCTGAACTATCCTTTCTGTAGAATTTCTAGGTGGTTAAAAACTAAATGTAGCAGTTGGTAAAATTTTGGGAAACAGTATGGAGTGCAGTCTCAAAGACTGGCAGTACCACTCTCTAAGTTAATCAAAATGATTACTCTTAATCAGAAATCAAAAAGTGTACTTCTCGCTCCTGAGTCACTTCTGCTTGATTAAATAAGTGACAAATTACTAAAATGAGGCGGTGAATCTTATAAAGAATAGAACCAGATTATTTTTTTGTTATTTTTTTTGCTTGTTTGTGTTTGTTTTATGCATGGAAAGATTGTCCAATATAACATTTAAGGCTCTATTAATTGCAGAATTTTCTTTCATAAATGGACCTTGTGTGATTTCTTTCATTGACGTAGTGCTGTAAAAATAGCAACATGGTTAACAGTCCCTCACATTTGGGTAAAAGTATGTTCATTCTGACCTTTATTTTCAGGTTAGTAGGCTGAGAGTGTTGTGAAGCTGATACTGCTTGTATGCAGGGAATATAAGATGTGTCCCTAGAGCTACCTCAGGACAAATGCAGGGGGGAGTTGCTGTCATTACATTGTAGAGATCCAGAGAAAAGAGATGCTAGTTGCCTGTAAGCATGTTTGATAAGTGATAGAGTGAAAAACATCAGAATTACTTGAAAACACTGCAGTTATGTCCCTCAGAGAATAGGTACATTGAAGAGTGAGCCATGTTCTCTTGCTGTAATACACAGAAATGGAGTAAAGAAGGCTTCTATTTGGCTTTGCAAAATATGGCTCAGAAATGATTTTTTTCTATTATTCATGTGACAAATCACTGAAAAGAATTTGTAATATACCTTGCAGTGTGGCTCTCAGTGCAGCTGTAGATGTCCCACAAATCCCTTTGGCTCTCACCTGGCCATCACAAAATTTAAGAAGTAATTTGTCAATAATAATTATTATTTCTCAGGGTGAGAACAGAATCTCTTAGTTCCTTAGATGCCCAGGTTGAACACACCAAAAGGAGTCCAGAGTGAAGAAGCATGGATTTCCAATGAAGTCACATTCTTTAATTTTCAGATAAATCTTTCACCTGGTTTAAAGAAGCTGTTCACAGTCACAGCAGTGAGTGCAATATCTGTCATTTTTCTGGCCCATCATTTCAAAAGAAAACGTGGAAGGAAAAACAAGCAAGTGTCCCAATGGGAGCCAGGTCATCTACTATTAGAATGTACCAAAGCAGCTGCATCAGAAAAAGGTACACGAAGGAACCCCAAAGTCTTTGTTTGTCTCGGGGGGAGGAAAGGGATGTGGAGGGGTCAGTGTATGTAACAGTATATGAAGCCATTTTCCTTTAATGTTGAGGAGATTTGAACTGTTGAAGTAGAAATTGTTAAAAACAGAGTTATGTTTTATAAGTTAACTAGTCATCTTCTTGATGTTAATGTTTTAACTTTAAATTTGAAACAAAGTATATTTCATCAGTAATATACTAACAGTTGGATTTGCAGTTCTTGGGGATGTACATCAAAATTAACAGAAGCAAATCTAAACTTTATGGAATGGGAAAAGCTATGCTTATTGTCAGGGACATGGACTATTCTAATTTGTAACTTCTAACATAGAAATGTAAGTGAAAGAATAACTGTTTGCTTCTGAACTGGATTTTATTGAAATTACTGGAAACAGTTCTTGCTAGTTCTTGCTAACATAAGATCTGCTAGTTTTAAACCTTCTTCAAACTGAAAATGTTGTATCTAACAGGTTCAAGTTGTTCCAGTAGCCGACAAAACTTGACTCTTTCTCTGAGCTCTGCCAAGGAAAAAGGATCACAGTCATGTATCTATGCAAATGGAGGGCTTTTCAGTAAATACTCTGGTTCAGTTCAGAGTCTGGTCTCAGTAAGTAGAAATGTTTTACGGCATTTCAGTGTCACTGTGTATTGGGGTCACACCTAGTGGTTTCCCTGAGCTGAAACAACTTTTCTGAGTAAGCTGTATATGCTGCCTCTGAAGGATAGAGGGGCTGACTGAGCAGATCACCTCTTTGTGGAAGAAGCTGCTGTACTTTATACATTGTGAAAATAGTTTTTGTCAGAGATTTTATGCAACTGTAAAGTAAATGGGACAGCCCATTCATTCTGTCCCTCTGACCTTTCCTGTCTTGTGTCTAACAACTTCGTAAGAATCCAGTTCATGAGATGGAATGAGCCAAAACTATGCTATTCAGTGCAGCTGAAAGCAGGATTCCCCTTGTATCTTGCACTCAGTTATACATTCCTGGGTATATGTATATGTATGTAATGTAAATATACACACACAGCTTTGATGCATTTTAGACCTTTTAGTGAGTGAAGTGAGTTTACTGACTTGGCAGTAAAATCACTTGTAATAAATCAAGATTGAATGCTTTCTTGTTAGATTAGTGAGTTGGACTGAATCTCCAAACATTAGAATTTACACAAGAGTACCAGAAAAGCCTGAATGTAGAGAGATAGACCTTCTCAACCACATCAGCTCTTCCTAAACTTGCAGTCTGGAACAACAGGTCCTGAAAATGCTCAAAAACTTCTAGAGTTATATAACTCACTAGCACAAATGCCATAGGAAGGAGAGCTTAGTGCAGTTCAAAGGTGATAGAAAGAAGAACAGAGGTGAGAACCACTGAACCCCTAGTCAGAATACTGAAATAAATGAATGTTCCTTGTGTGCCTCTGCTGCATTGTAGATGCTATGGTGTGTGTTCTACATGGTGCAGATGATCTTTGTTTCAGTGATCAGCATCTCTAATTAGAAACTTTTTACAGAGCAAGAAGCTTAATACAGCGTAGTTTCTTTAATGTTGCACTGGGAAGTGGGTTTACAACACTCTAGACAGTTATTTTTGAGACATTTTCTGATTTTTTGATAATCTATAGTCAGATTTACTTGGACAATATTGTAAATCAATGATTACTTTCATATTTTAGAAGAAGAGCAGTGCAGACTTCCAGAACATTGCTGTTAATTCTAGGGTGTGTTTTTCCAAAGAAACAGTTATACGTGGCCTGATAATAACTGTGCTTTCCTAAAATCTTTTAAAAGGTAATCTGTAGATAAGACTTGGACTATAATGTACTCTAGTAGGAACGTAATCTTAAGGATACTCTGTATAACAACAGAGTTGTTATAAATGCTTCTAAATCTTGGTGTTTTTAAAATGTATTTATTTTCAGGTTCAGAGTGCCACCTCTTGTCACAGCTGTGCTTGTGCCAATTCTAACTCCTGGGATAAAGCAGATGAAGAGGATATTAAGCTTGTTAATATTCCAGTGACTACACCTGAAAACTTATATTTGATGGGTAGGTTATCATCAGAATATTCGGCATCTACCAGTAATGAAAGTAAATAATTGTTTTCATGACAAAATGGCACCTGCATAATATTACTGTATTTTTTTTTTTTTCAGTGTCCTGTGGGCACCTAAGAGCATTTCCCTAAATTAATGAAAACCTACTTAATCTAGTGTTGGGAAAATCAAAATTCTGTATTTTCAAAACGTATATTTGCAGTAGTAAGCTATAGGTTTGTTCTTAAATGTAAATAGGAAAAAATACTACAGCCCTCATTGATTTAACCATATTGTGAGTTTCTTCATATTAAAAAATCAGATGGCTGTTTTAAAAGCTTGCATTTCTGCTGTGATCGTGCATGTTATCTATATAGTTTCCTATGACTCTAAAGTATGAATACATACCAGAGCTGTGTGCCTGATGGAATGGAGGCATTCCTGATGTTCCTATAGGTATGGAGCTCTTTGAAGAAGCACTGCGTCGATGGGAGCAGGCATTAACGTTCCGTAACAGGCAAGTGGAAGATGAAGCAAGCTGTAGTTCCATCAAGCTGGGAGCAGGAGATGCAATTGCAGAAGAAAGTGTAGAAGTGAGTATATTTAATCTACTTCTGCTGTCCAAACAATTCATTGCCTTTTGCTACCTGGATCTTATAAACTTCTAATGCATTCGCCAAAATTAAGAGCAATTTCAAAGAACATTCATTTGAAGGATATCTAACTTTTTTTCTCCCCTTTCTTTTATTAGTGTTGGGGAAAAAAAAGTAGCTTTATGTATTTCTTGTCATTTGCTGCTGCATCAATGTTTACTTCTGGACAGTAATACTGTTATCAAGTTACCAAGCATTTCTTTAACTAGTTCTCTCTCTTGGATCATCTTTCTTGTACAGCTGTGAGAGAAAATCTGCTTAGCAAAAATACTAGTCTTGGAAAAGATGATTTGTGAATGTTAACAAATAGTATGTTTGAACTTTATCTGCATCTTTGTTCTCGTGAACTAAATGATTAAATATTTTAAATAAACATACACCCGTACAGCTTTCACTCTGCTGCAGTAAGCATAAAAAAATTTAAAGATTTAGATTTTATTTTTGTTATACTGAATCAAGTATGTGTATCTTTAGAAATGTGTGTGTATTCTGGATATTGAAGTGTTCATCTGACAGAGTCCTTGTGCTGCTCATAGGAAACTAGTGTGGCACAGTGAGCTCTTTAAAGACTGAGAAAGATTTCTTAAATTAAATCCAAGAATATAGACTGTAAATAAATGGAAAATCTAATGTCTTCTTGCAGGATATTATTAGTGCTGAATTCATCCATAAGCTTGAATCCCTGCTTCAAAGAGCTTATCGTCTCCAGGAGGAGTTTGAGGCCACCCTTGGGACCTCTGATCCTGCTTCTCTGACTAATGATATTGGTGAGTACTACTGTTTTGTTTTTATTGCTTGTATTAATGCCTCTTGTGAAGGGAACTCATGGAAATATCCACTGAGTAGAGCTAATAAACAGAATAAATTCCAGATCTTTCACATCATTATTTAAAGCTTAAAGCAGTATTTGTATTTTAAATAAGAATGAACTGCTGAGAGGATTTTTCCCACTCATAAATTGTAAGTATATGCAAGTATTCTCAGAATTCTTCTCAACTCTCTAAAGTTTATCTTGACTCAGGTATTTAAAAACTTATGTAGTAAAAATATACATCCCTCTTCTCGCAGCATAATTGTATGAGAGCATTTCAAACAGAAGATTCATATGTTGTAATGCTATAATAGAATGAGAAGTACAGTGATAATAGCGGCGATCTCCTACAAGAGAGCCCTCACCTCCACTGCCAACCCTTAAATGAGGTCTGGGAAGGAGCTGATCCTGGCTTCACCCCTTCTGGTTACTTAGGTGCATTGCTTACACCTGAGCTCCCCTGAGTTGGACCTGTCTTCCCACCAGGTACTCAATCACCATTTCAGGCCGTGGCTTAGCATTTCTGCTACATATGTCTTCTGAGTATTTTAGTTGTGTAGCCTGGTGTAACTTTAAAAGAAAGGAAAAAAAAACAACAACAACAAAAAAAATGACCTGGCCCATAATAAAATGAAACCAGAAGGTCAGAAGAAGATTTTCAAAGCCTATTTTCAAAGCTTTCATCCTTAGAGATTGAAATTTGAGGTATGAGTTACTAAACTTGGGATGTTTGTAACGGCAAGTCTAATAAGAGTAATTGCTGCCAGACATGCTGATTTTATTTAAAGAATTGGTTGAAGGTGTTCCTAAAGCTTGATATCACTGCACCCATTCATAATTCAATATCAAGCATCTGATTTCAAGTGACTGCCAGACTTCAAAGGCAGAACATGTTCTGGGATTAGTTTTAGTTTGTAGTCTTGTTTGTTAGGCTTGAGCTTTGGTTTGGCTGGCACAAGGTGGCAGTGCTCTCATCTCTTTGCCTTCACATCATTCTGCACTTCTAAATACAGATCTGAGTAAGGTGAGAATTAGATCAAAGCTGGCTTTCTGCTCTGACTGCGTACACTTGTAAACATACATAAGCAGAAAAGTGTTTGGATGTTTTATTTTGATGTCTGAAGCCATAAGCCATAAATAAAGTTGCAGCATGTGCACTTTTTAAAATAGAAACTTATTTGTAGCTTTTGTCCTCAGGCAAGATTAATAAAATAGAATTCAAGGGGCTCAGTATATTTAGTTGTTGATTTGTTGTGCTTCCCTGGAAGTATTTTAAATTGTGTTGTGATTTTTTTAAGATATGATTATTTTATTCTTACCATGAATACTCTGACCATTCAGTTATTTTCAAATGTTCTTAGTAGAAATAATTTGTGATCTCCTGAGTAGATGTCATCAGTTTTTTCATTGTGAAGAAATGAAGAATTGTGCTGGGCTGGATGTGTAAGGGCAAAAAAGTAAAGAATTCATTTAGTGAGCAGTGCTTCAGTGTTCTGGATTTGGGTTTTTCATCATTACTGTATATTCATGACTTGAACAGCAAGTATAATAGCAGAAAATGGATCACTTTTGCAGGAAGTTATTTTAGGATGTAAACAGAAAAACATCATCTCATCAAACTTAGTGGCGCTTAAAAGATTTAATACAGAGGATGGTTTTGTCCCCTGTTTGTTAGATATAGAAACATTTATTCACTCACAATTTGACAGATAATTTATTTTCCTGTAAAATATGATTACTAGATATGATGTGTGAATGTTTGAAGAAGGGTATTTCTAAGATGAGTGTTTTTTGATAACTTTTCTGGGAAAAGTTAGAAAACTGTGCTTGGGAGAATTGACAAAGCTTTCTTATATTTTTATTTTTCCTTTAATTTTTACTTGGTAACCGAGTGAAAGGAAATGAGCTCTCAACAGATCTGCCCTTACACCCTCTAAAATGTGTATGTTAACATATAATACTCATTTTATGTCACTTCTCTTCAAAGCTTTGTATAACTCTCTTATGAAATGGCAGTCCTGGATAATTCACATCTAAAACTTATGAAAGAAGCTGGATAAAGAAAGCACCCTAATCCATCACTTACTGATCATCTGTCCTGGAAAGAGGAAGATGTTGCAAATGATGGGGAAATTGCCAATAGGGTTACGAATGAGGAAGAAAAAAAGGGGGAGGGGGCTGGTGAAAGAAAAGGCACAACCCAAAATGTCATGCCGATGAAAGAATGGAGTTAATAATTCACTGTTCTGTTACCTCAGATGATAAAAGCTGTAATTAGTGCCAGTCGATATGATTTCTTGGGAATTAGCTTTTCTCAAACTGTGTGGGTTGGTTTGTTTTTTTTTTTGAGAGATGTGCAATTTTGAGAAGCGATATCGCATGCAGTAGATGATAAGAATTAGCTTGTTGACTTGAACGTTTGTTGATGATCTGCCCCACTATGAAGGGGAAGGTTTGCAGAAAACTATTTTAGGACAGTTTATGGTCAAACATTGTAATTTTATCAACTATGTAGTTGATGATAAAATTGTTCATGTGACTTGGAGCTAATGAAAAGTAATCATTTAGGGCATTAAAAGCATTGAGCAATGAAAAGGAAGGGTTAGTAAGACTGATATGAATTATCTTTTTGTGTTTGAATACGGGCAAGTATGGATTGCACACAGACATGGGAGATATTAAAAAAATAAAAAGGAAAATTATGCTTCGCAATCCATGTAAGCTACCAGCACAGTGCTATAGGGGGAAAAAACCCAACAAACACTACTAATCTTTAACTATGTGACAAGGACAGTATCAGTGAATTTGCAGAGATACAGTCTTGTTTCTATGTGGCTTTAGGATACTGTGTACCAGTTCTGTTCTTCATACTTCAGAAGATAAGGAAATACTAGACAGCTCCAAACAAGCCATATAAATGATGCGTGTTTTGAAGAGACAAGCTCATAACAGGTTTAAGTCGTGTGTGTTTAGCTCTTCACTGAAGAATATACTGAGAGGAGACTTGCTTCTTCTGAATAGCTACTTACACATGGAAAAGTTATGTGATAGTGGGCAATATTTAGGCCTGGTTGTCAACACCGTTACTATATCCAGTTTCTGCTTGTTCAAGTGAAACAAATTAAATTCTGAATTAGCTTGCCTTAAAATGTGTTGAGGATATTCCAGAGTTTCAGATAAAGATTTTTGCTCTTTTTTATTGTTATTATTTAATGGTGTTTTGAGGGAAGATTTGTGTCCTTTTGAGAGAAAGGGATGTGTGTGGGGCTTAGATGGTCATTGTAGTCTTTCTGGCATTTGACTGTCCAGCATTATGACTGCTACTTTTTTTTTTTTTTTTTCTTTCATCAACCTCTGAGAAAAAAACTTTGTTCTCTTTAAAAGGTAACCAGAAAATGCTTTGCTGTATTGGTTTGCTTGGTTGTATTTTTCTCCCCTCTGGTTAGATATATGTCATGATTTTTTTTTTTTTTTTTCAGTTTTCTCCATTTTTAGCACTTGTGATTAACCACAGCTGGAGACAGGGCTCTGGCAATGGGGCAGATGCTATCAAGTGTTATCAAAAGACTTGCTATGAAACATCTGACTTTGCTTATTACAAAAGCTTCAGTTACAGTGAGCTCCAAATCCGGCCAGGAGGGAAATTTTTGAAGTTAAAATCACCCATTGTTTTTTAATTTTTCAGTTTTCTCTGTACAATATTTGGCCAAACCTCTGGGGCTAATGAAACCACTCTCCCCTCCTACTTGTTTACTCATGAGAGATGTTGTTCTTCCCAGGGTCTAATTTTCTCTAAGTAGTTAGTGCTGTTGTTGACTGATGTTCTTCTAAATTCTGGGCTCCTTACTTTCCAAGCCTAATAGTTTGACAGCTGTGTGAGCTGTACCAGTCCCCAGGGTCCCCATTGCTGTGTAGCTCCGTGTACCATCAGCACATTCCACTGTGGAAGACTGAGGAATGAGCGCTGCAGGCAGGGACACACTGCTGACATCTGTCTCAGACCACAAGCTTGCTTTTCTTTTTGTGATCCCATTTACTAGTTGAAGTTGTCTGATGTAATAAACAATTTGCCAGCGTGCTTTGAGAGATAGACTTCTGGAGGAAGCTAGTGTTAATGTGCTACGTGGGAGAGTCAGGAGCAAGTTACCTGGGATACTGTTAGAATACAATCACTTGTCACTGCAGCTAGTCTCTTTCATGATGTGGCTGAAGTACTTCTCTGCTGCTGGCTGTGACAGGTGAAAGATGGCTTGTCAGGGCAAGCAATCATCACTTGAAGTGGTTGCGTGCTCTAGTCGAATATTCAACTTTACACCTGCTAAATAAATGCCTCTTGTGGGTAGAATTCTGCCAGGTTGTTATTCTGTTATTAATTGCAAGTCATCTCTTTCAACTCAGTAACCTATTGTTGAGTTAGAAATGAATACAGCCCTGGATAAGATTTACATTTTGAAAAGATAAAATAATGGAATGTAATTGTGTTCACTGTGATCACACTCCCTACTGGACTTTTAGAATTATCATAGAAACCAGCAAGCTAAAAATGATTTCTAAAGCACAAGAATTTCTGGATGTGAAATTAAAAGAAATACGTAGCGTGAAGCTGCTGTTGGTTTTGTGCTGATTGATTCTCTTAGGAATGAAGCCTAGGACTAAGAAGCCCAGAAGCTGGCTTTCCTGGGGGAGGCATAAGCTACTCTGAATCAGAAAGAAGGCAATTCACAGAAAACTCACATCACCATAGTGCTCCTTGTCAGTACTTAATTCCTAATTCTTAAAACTGTTATTTTGATTTTAACAGCAAAAAGAAATGCTAACACTTAAGCTAATGGTGACTTGTATGTATTCTGTCCCCTAAACTTTTTGGTAATATATATATTTTTATTAATTACATTTTAACTTAATATTTGCTCATTTAATTTTTTGTTCATCCCTTTTACAACTAATAAAAGATCTGTCGTGAAGGTCTGTGTTGTTGGATGATAGCTATGTCTGTTTCTTTTTTTAATTTTCTCCTCACGCTCCAAGATATGCCTGGCATTTGGGAGAGAATGAGCACAGCCTTTAGCCTAGTGACAAAACGCTTGGGAGAACCTGTGTATTAGAACCCTTTTCTCTAGCTGCTCTTAAGCAGGAAAGCCTGTGCATAATCAACAAAGCTATTGAAGAATCATTTTTATATATTTAATCAGCACAGACATCTGTAATGTTTTGCTGTTAGTGAATGCGTGAGGCCTGTTTTTTTCCTTCCTGCTTATAAAACATAAATGGAAAATATTTAGTTTGAGAGTACCACACTTGATTTGGTTGCACACAAGAAATATTTCTGTCTCTAATTCTCAAATAGGCACCAATTAGAAGGTCAGCAGTTTTTATCAGTTCACTTAGTTGTCCTGCCTAGTAGCACATACCATAAAATAATTTCCAAGGTTTCACTTTTTATCACCAGTTGAACATTTTGTTTGCTTCATGTTCTCTGAAGATAAATTTACATTACGTGATTTCTTCATTTCTTGGAGAAATACAAATATTTTTTCTAGTGTATGGAGAAACATTCTTCCCAAGAAATCTTTTCTAAATGAAGGTAATATCACTAAGTTTGAGCGAGCCCAGAAAAGCTACTTTAATCCTATTTCTTAAAAAATGCAGATTTTGAATTTAACTTAGCACTCATAGTCTGTGGAAGTTCAGTAACTGCTGAAGCTTGCTGCATTTTGCTGTGACCTCTCCTGTATTACAATTCAGTGCTGCAACCAAATTGTCATTTTGGATGCATGATATCACAGATATCTGAATTGTAGAGGATGTTCTTCAACTATCAGTAATATCTTAGACTTTGCTCTAAAGGCATCGTTGGCCAGTACTAGTAACACTTCCTCTCCAAATTGCATTTGGCAAAATTCTTCACCCAAAAGTCTCTAAAGGCTGAGATTGTGAAACTGGTAGTTAAAGGTTCAATTTAGAACTATAAACAAAAGTATTTCTGCAAGCTTGAAATGTATCAAAGGATCATAATGCTTGGTTTTCTCAGCAATATTCTGTCAGTTTTAGCAGTATCATGCTTGAAAGTCAGAACAGTTTCGAATGGACCTGCACAGAAGTTATCAGTACTGAAAAGGTTAGTGTTTGATAATCTGTATTTCTGTGTTGATATTTGATAACCTGGAGTGTATGCTTGTGCTTCTGCTAAAAGCGGAAGCTCAGATGCCTTTTCACAACGCAGTAAATATATTAGTTGCAATCTTCTCAGCAGTGGCTCAGAATAATCTTTCTTACTGTACCAGAGCCAACATTGGAGATCACTTATTGTATGTTAGTTTGGGGTGATGTGGCTAGAAACTTCTGAAAATACTTCAAGTAAGATCAGAAAGTGTCTAAATACAAAGTCTGTCTACAATTTCTCCATTATTTCTCCTTCTTCCTGACAACATGAGAGCAGCTGCAATCATTTCTTCCCCAAAGTCTCCCCTTAACACAAGCTTTCTGCCTCCTTCTGGTTATCCAGGCAGTGCTTCATCATTCATAACTTTTCATCTTCATTCAGAATGTATTAATGAAATTACAAATCATCTTGTAATTAATGAAGAGCATAACGTAATTAAAGTAAACCTCAAAAAAAGATTAGATTGGCTTTTTACAAATATTGGAATAAAATATTTTTAATATTTAGTTAGGTATTATTTGGTGTTTCCTTTCATTTTGCAAGAAGAGCAAACCATGAAAGTCAGTGATGACTGTCTGACCACAATTCATATTGTCAAGGATTAGACTATATATTGCTCCATAGACAGAAATGAGATGATGATATAAACAGAAGGTTATTGGAAATTAAAAGCTGGTTTGTGGCGGGGCAAAGTTCTTCATCCACCCAGCACTGAAGTTTGAATTGAAACCCACAACCTGCTGAAATGGTTAAATAAGTGCATAAACATTCCTTGATTGAAACATGTAATGTGGAACATTGTGGCGTTGCTTTTAAGGTAAATACTTACTGCTGAACAGTAAGGAGAGCATTACAATTCAAAGCAGAACATCAAAACAGCTGAACAGGTCAGATGATAGGTACGTGTAGTCCAATACTTTCCAATAGTGGTTGGCAGTAGATTTGAAAGGCGTTTAAGAATAGACTGCGTATAAAAGAGCCTTCCTTTAGCAGAACTCTTGGCTTCCAGACTATGGCTAGAGGCTGCCATAGCCAAGTTTACCTCTGACCATCTGTTTTCAGATCGGACCTCTGAACATCCCTTTTAATCATTTTATGCTTTCAGCTTTCACAATGTCTTATAGCTATGACTTACCACACCTTTATCATTTTAAAATAATGAGATGAAAAAAAATCCACCTGGTAAGAAGGGAGCAGTTGCTATGAAATATAATAAATCTTTCTCCCTGCTATTTATAATTAAATCTCTTGATATGTTCCTTTCTCTCTTCTCTTTTCAACCTTCTTGTGCATACACAAAATCTTTGTGACTGTTATTTATTGCTCCACATTTCAGTTGAACTCTAGTCCCTCGCATCTCCTTGTGTGAAAGCTGTTGCATACATGTGTTTATACTGGATAGCTTTCTGCATAGCTTTCTGCAAGCTTCAATGTATACTCTTTCTGAATATTTTGGTCAAAATTTAGTGTATAAAGTTCATATGATGCAGACAAAGTAAGGGCTTATAGTGACATAATTTCTGTCTCCTGATAACTTCTGTCCTTCTGGTTGTGTTTTCAATATTGTGTTTACAATATGACCAAAGAACAATCACTTCACTACACATCTATTTTTTGAGCTGTTCCTATTGTTGGGTTCTTGTAGCTCAGGTTGTTCCTGTGCATTCATTTGCTGTTACTAAATAGCTAATCAAGTGGTGAAACAAATTAGGTGCTTAATAAACTTCTTCCGTGACTCATTTTGTTCAAACTTAAAATCAGCTGGCTTAAGTGTCTTGCTTCTGTAGTGAACTTTGTTCCCTCGTTATCCCTTTTCTTTTTCCATTTTTTTTTTAAATCTGTGAATTTGTTTTAATGAAAATGTGGCCCTGTGTTTCAGCCCACATTTTTATGGGAATCTTTCCATCAATTCTTACTTTTCTTTTTTTATTATTATTAATAATAATTAAATTAATTAAATTAATATATTAATTAAATCACTTATCTACAAGCTGATTGATTATTTCAGGAAAACTGCACTTCCTTTTTAAAGGTGGAGTGGGGTTCTTGTGTTCTCTGGACTTACTGGAATCCCCAATAGATCATAATTCTTTATCATACTCTTCATCAGTTGTTTGTTGCAGGATTCATTCCTGCTGCCTGTAGTTAGATAGCAATGGAGCCCTTACTAATAGTTTACATTAAGCTGCCTTTAATTTGTGCCACCAGCTGTTGTGAAAAGCTGTGAACAACACTCAGTATTTTATCACTTTCATACTTCAGCTTTTTTGAAAACTCATTGTCTGCAATGCCTTTGTGTTTTATCTGTTCCTCTTACATTTTATCTGTTGCCTGTTCTCCTGCTTAATTCACATCTGTATCTTCTCTGTGTAACTTCTCTGGTTATTTTTTGTGTTTGTATTTGTTTTTTTGCCTTTTCACACATATCTTCCTATTCTTTGCTTAAGGGAAGGTGATCATTTCCACCCCACATCAGGACTGGATTTCTTGAATCTTGCCTTCACTTTGAATACTTCTGAAGAGTGGTAAATACGAAATAAGTGGAAACAGCCTTCCAAAGGCAGGAAGTCACACTGTTGGTTGTTTTTATTATTATTTTTATTCCTTTTTTTTTTTATACCACTTTTCTTCTGTGATATTCTTAACAAGTTAAGAATTTACAAACTCTTTTTCTTACTAAAGAGGATGTATATACACTTGAAGTCTCTGTGTTTATATACATTCTGAATACAAATGTTCCAGAGGCAGGAAAAATTATACCAGACAAATGGCAAGCTGTGGGGGAGGGAGAAGTGTTTATTTTTCTGGCTGGAGTATTGCAGTGTGAGGTTATATAAACTGATGATCAAGAACACGTTTTGGCCCATAGGCCTAATTCCTGCTTCAGAACTTCAACTAGAAGTAATTTATTGTTGCATTAAATTCTATTTTAAGGGAGGCTTGTCTGAAACATTCTTGGGGAAAATGAAAGGAGGGATGGGGCAAGAGAGATACAGACAGAATGACAGTTCAGTTTAAGAAGATTTCAGATCTGTTAGTGTGGTAGCTTAATCTTAAAAACGCGTAATATCAAGATCAGATATTGACTGAATCATACAAAATCAGCAAATCTAGTTCTCAGTACTATAGCTCCTCTATCAATTCAGTAGGTAGTTGATGCTAAAATAAATCAAATTTTACCTTCAATTTATGTTCAAGGGGTTGCAGTGAAAACACTGCGTGCACACATGCAAGAGCGAACTATTTTTCTTACCCCACGTGCCTGCTGTGTTTGAGTCTTGCTACCCATTAAGTCAGAGACCATTTCTTTTCCTAAAGGCATTTTTAGAATTTTCTTCCAACTTTTGTCTTAACTTTCCTTCTTTTCAAACTTGAACCCATATGTGTGGGTATACCTACTTTTGTGGAAAGTTGTAGCAAAAGGTGCTGTGAACAACAAGGAGAGTAAAATTTGTGTTTTCTATCAGTTTTCAGTCACGCATCTGCTCATGTGCTCAGCTACAGAAATCTTACAGAACTGTGGTTTTGAGATTGAACTATGAAAAGCCCGTCTTACTTGATGGTATGTCTGCTCTGTACACAATGTCCCATCTTACCTAATAATCCTGTTCGTAGCGAAGTGCTGTGGAGTATCTGATTCAGGAGTATCTGATTCAAGAGCACATGCTGATCACACGAGGCTTTGTTCTCTCTACTGCTATTTAAAGCTGTCCTTGTTCTACATGCTGAAATGCCTGCAAAAGTTTAAAGGCAAACATGTAAGTATTTCCAGATCGCAAAGAACAGATGCAATTCAGACTTTATTTTTAATTAATGATGAATAAATAATATATTGACTAGTTTGCAACTTGAACTATATATGCTGGAGTAGCTGATAAGCACTGTTGAGTGCCGCAGGTCGGGTGCACCGATTGTTAAATATAATTCAGGTGTTAATTCAGGTGTCGTTACTAATGCATTTAACAATCTCAGTAATTCAGAGGAAGAACTTTGTATTCAGTATTAATTTTTAAGGATACTTGTCTAATTCTTTCTTATTATCCAGAGCAAGAGGAATATAAACAGGCCTTAGTCTGTGGGGTACTTCAGATATTATTTAAATCTTAGTGTTTGAAGTTACATGTGTACCTTGCTAATTTAGGTTCCTGAAGAGAATGCTGTGTGAAACTGGGTTGGCAGAAGTCAGTTGTGTTCCAGAACAGGTTCACTGCAGTCTGCACAATACTATAACATTTTCCTGCCCTGAGGCAGTCTGCTTTTTAATACAGAATCTGTTAGTCCCAATAAAAAAACACGTATTTGTGTATTTTTATTGCCGCTCACTTGACTGAGTGCCAGCAGTAGTTGGTTCTGTCTTCCTAACTTAATGCCTATTACTGGGATAAAAACGTACCCACCTATCTTTCTTATCACTGCCTTCAGTCCTGCAAGCTGATCACATGCATCTTAACGTGATCACATTTCAGGAGTAAAGTGTTCTGTACTTTTAAAATACATTTTTATTACCAACTGCTAGACAGTACACTTTTCTTTCAATGTAAGAACAAATGAATATGTGGGCTCCTTTTGTCAGTCTCTCTCTCTTACTTTGAAATGCAAATATCCCTTAAGCATAATACTATGGCTAAAGAAAAACCTTTCCAACAATCATGTGTTTAAAACGTCACTTCAAAGAGAACATGGTGGATGATCCCATACCCTTAGACTGTCCAGCAAAATAGTCTGTATTCTAGTATACAGAATTATATATATATGTATACATATATATATATATAGCTATTTAAAGAATGTCATAAGGCAGACCATTTCAAAGTTTCAGCCAGGAAAAGGAGTGAGAGGTACCACTAGAAATGAACTTGTGCAGATATCTTGTTGAGGTTTTTCTCTTTTAGAATTTTGTTAGATTTACCCAGGTATGTTAAGACGGAGGCCAAAGGGACAAGTTCATTTACATTTGAGATTGCTTTGAAGTCTGGTGAGAAGGCTTTTCTACCTAAACTGCTTATGGATGCCTCTGATGTAGGAAACATATTAAATGAACTGATTCTATATGTATAAAACTCAAAGTTAACATTGTATTTCCTTCTCCTTTAAACATGGTGCTACATTTTGAATCTGCTCTGCATCACAGTGAGTTAATGTGGTATCACAGTGTATGTGACTGAACAGACCATTCTATTGTCAGCAGAAAGTGCATGTGCAAAAATAGTGGCAGGTTGTGCTTGTTTTTAAGATGTGAAGAACTAAGAAAAGGCAGTGACGTTCAAATCTGATGACTAAGGCATCTGGCAATCTTCACAGTGCTGTGCTATAAATCTTCAGTGGACAGCCCACGTTTTAAAATAAGCATCATGTGAATTCAGACTAGACTTTGCTATGGCCAGAATAGATGGTATGCCTTCTGAACTACAGGAGAGCAGAGTGCTCCTATGAGGGGATGTGGTGACAACTTTGTTTTGTGTTTTCGAAGTCTACGTTTTCAAAGAAATGAAAAATAAGTTTTATGGACAGAGACTTAACAGTGAGACATAGTTTATACAGAATATAAATCTCAATTTTTTTTCAGACACTTAGATTCACATTAGGCAGATAATTAGATTTAGGCATAGAAAGCATTTGTTTTATATTTACTAAACTGATTTCTGAGCTGTCAGCATGTACGATGCATTAGTTCAGGTTATCAAGTACATATTAGGTGCTTCTGTATTTTCTTAAAGTTCAAATTTGAACAATTTAGCACCATGTGTGTTTATCTTGCCTCTTCTTTGAGACATGGAGAGTTTGTAACGCTGTGAAGTCTTTCAAGTTTGAGATTTTGGTTTTAAAATAAAGCATGCCACAATTACTCAGAAAGTTTTCTCAGTTCACATTCTTTACAACAAGAAATTTGATTATCAATTTCTGACCTTTCAAAAAAAAAAAAAAAACTATCAGAAAATATTCAGTTATGAAATTTGTGGAAGTCTTGTTTAGCAAATATAAGTTTTGAAAGAATAATTTCATTTACCAGCAATTCAGAGCATCAGACCCATGTTAATGTAGCTGTGTCTGATAGACAGGAAATAAACCATACTAACATTCTTGTCTTAGGTACACTTGATGTTTACTTAGACTGCAATGATTACTTTCGGACAGGCATTTTGTGCAGTGTTTTCCTTTGCTAGATGAGAACGTTCAAGGCACTTGATTTTACTGTTTTAGAATGTACAAGCGGCAGCCAACTTGCTCTGTTTTAAACATCAGTAAGCATGTGATGGTAAGCAGATAACAGAACTTCATGGACAAAGTCAATATCACAAAGGTCTGAAAATAACCGAATTATTTCAAACATTCTGGAAATTGCTTTTATTTCTTTCTGAAGTATGTGGAAAATCTCTTAAAGATTACAAGGTTGTTTTAGGCAAGTTTCATCTTTTTCCAGACAGTTGTCTGCTTGAAAACTACTGAGGCATTTGTTAAGAAGGGTATAATCAGACAACTAGTTAGCTTGGCCAAAGATTGCCTTTAAAGTCTGTGTAGATCTATGAGTATGAGGAGAAAAGTGAAATTGTGAATGCCCTGTAGTCAATGCTGTCCCATGTCCAAGCTGTTCCCTTCCATTGAACCACTGCTCTGATGGCTGAGCTCCTTGTCAGGCACTGGCAGGCAGAAGTTGTATGCTCACCACAGAGCCTGCTGGAGGTGGAGGCACAAATCAGCAGTCAAAGTGGGCGGCCATCAGCACTGGAGTGTGATATTTTTTACTTTTTTCTTTTAAATGCATCTCTGATTAGCTCTTGCTTAGCGTGCTTGGGTCTGCATCAAAGCAATCCTGACAAAAAATGGCAAGAAATGTTTTGCTGATGCATGCTGACATACTGGTAGGGTACAGGAGTTGGTTAGATATTTTCAGAAAATCTTGATCTAATATATAGAGTTATAGAATCATTAAGTTTGGAAAAGACCACTGCGAACATCCAGTCCAACCATCCACCCTGGCTCACCATGCCCACTCGCCATGTGTCTCACTGCCATATCTCCAAATCTCTTGAACACTCCAGGGGTGGTGACTGCACCTAGGCAGGTGTTTTAGGCAGTAGCAGCTTTGTTTATATACAGTAAAGTGAAATGCCCCCAGCTGTAAGCACCTTCTCATGCAGATATCTGTGTTACTGGTGAATGTAAATGAGGAACCTAATGATACCTGTTCAGTCAAGAGTGGTCTGTGGTCACCCTACTCTGTCTGTGGCCAAACTTCAACAACTGCTGTATGACAGTCATCAGAAAGTTCCATCGGAAGGTAGAGATTACTTCTTGTCATGTTTTTAAAGTGAGTAGAAAAATCCACTGCCTTCTAGGTGCTGCATCCTGGAAGACTTCATGTAATACATTTGTAACTATTTGGTAGGACTGATGACTTTTTAAAGAATATTCAGTCAACACTGTCAGCGTTACGACTATTTATAAATGTAAATAAAGCTGCCTCTGATGCTTCAGCAACAGTGCTGACAAAACACTGCTGCATGTGATCCAGCTAAGACAGCAACACATTATTTTGAAATTGAATTGTGTGTAATTCATGTTGCTGTGTTTTCTCAACTTGATTATTGTAATTATTGTAATTCCTTTGCTTAGGCGTGAAGCCATGCACCCAAGGAATCTGACTTTTGCAAAACACAGTGCCTTTCTGGGGTAGCCTGGCAGAGCAGAGGGAACGTGTTACTTTTGGTGTACCCTGACTTTTCATAGGTGAATTTCTCTGCAGAGTTTTCTCCTTTCCAGCATCTATCCCAGGAGCTGGCTGTAATTATTTCACAGAAGGGGTTTTTCTTCCCCATCCTGCTTTCCCTCCCATCGTGTTCTGCTGAAGCGAGTGGCTGAGGGACACTAGGAAGCCATGGCTTTACTGGTAGCATTCAGAACTAGGTTCCTTAACTCTCGGTGAATTCTTTGTCAGCAGATAAGTGCTTTCCTTTTTTAGCTGCTGCATGCAAACTCACACCACTTTTCACTTGGGGTAATAGAGAAGATAACATGTATACACTTTTCAGAATTGAAAATGTTATCTGTAGGTGAATTCTTCTCAAATGAATGCTAAATAGCTGATTTCTGTGCAATTCCATCTCTAAGGTCAAATGCTATTTTGAGAGTTGAGGAATTTAATTTTTTGGTCTGTCGTGGCTTGGGAACCTACCAGAGACCAAACAAAGAAGAATCCCAGAGTAGTATGTTATAGGTATGAGGTGGTTGGATTTTTTGTGTGTTTTTTATTCTTGTTTGTTTGTTTTGTGATGGTGGCTTTTTGGTTTGAGGGTTTTTTTTTTTTTAATAATTATTTTTTTAAACATTATTATTTATTGTTATCATTACCTTTGTTTGCATAATCTTATAAAGCTGGGGTTAATTTCATAAGTTTTTGCCATACTCTGTATTCTTAGAGTTTTGGAATCCCCTTAATCTAACTTTAGAGGCAGTTAGGTATTTTAAAGCACTACAGCTTAGAGTCTTTATGGCAATTACTGTTGTCAGTAACACATCTGAAATTCCATTTCATCCTCTTTACAAATATAAATGAACCCTAAATAACTCCCAGCTTCTCAAATAAGTGAAGCATATTTGAAGCTCACAGAGTTGCTGGTATTCCTTTCTTTCAGCTACTAGTCTACGTAAGAACTTGGGATGACTGTACCAGCAGATGCAGCCACGTGTGGGTGGGTTCCTCTTGCAGCTGTTCATTCCAGGATTCTCATTGTGCTGCTGTCTCTTTTTTCATGTTCTTGTGTCTAAGAATGTTCTCCTGGTGCTTGTTTGGTATGTACTCCAGCTGCAATTGAATTTTCACACCACTGTTTTCACAATGGTGTGTTTTCTGTGCAGTTGGGTTTCACTGAGCACCTGCAAGGCTAAGGTGTCTTACAGTATTGGAGCTATGGTAGCCATCAGTAGCTGACCAGGACTGTTTGTTTGTTTTGGTTAAACGTGTATTTATATGGGCATATCACTTGTCCAAGTATCAGAATTATTTGCAAACTTTTAAGAATAAATATTTTGTCAGAGCCTGCAAATTTTGTGCCTTTTTGTTACAAAGATTTTTTGTATGTGTGTGGGATGGAAAATTATCCATATTCAGCAAACATTTAAAAAGATTTTGGCTAGGTGAAAGTTTTAAACCCGTATTAGGAAACTTGGAATTATGACTCCTTCAGCAAATGTAAATTATTTATATTCTGATTTTAAATAAAAAAGCCAAACAGCCTAATGTTACCACAGTGAGTTATTCAGCCTTAGTTAAAAAAGTTAATTAGAAATGTTCACTAGACTAAAAATTTTAGAGTAACTCTTGTTTTTTTCTTTTACTCATCCTGTTTCCCCACTACTGCATCCTTCTGGTTAGGTAACGAATCAGCTTGGAGTTAGATATGTTTTTGGTCATCTTCTTAGACTGACCCAAAATATATTTGATCAGGAATTGAATCCCTCACTGACATAGGCTATTTTCTTCCATTCTTCTAACCTGATGTGCATTACATTTCTGGCCACTGTACCATATAAAGTTGGTATGAAGCTTAACTGTAGCTGGGACTTGGATCTTCCCTATGCGGGTGGCAGAGACTTTATGGGATTGAGACTGGATTGACACATGAGACTGCTTGACAACTGCTCTTTGTGTACATAACAGCCTGGGTCCTTATCTTAACATCTTGATTAAAGCCATCAGTAACATCATTAACAGTATCACACGTGCATTACTCTCATAAGAGTTTGTAATTTATGTTGCTGCTTATGAATAGAGCTGTTTACTTCTCATGAAGTAAGTGTTGCATGTTGCTTATAGACTGGAAATGTCAGGAAAACAGTATTTCTTTGGATTGCACTTGAACCAGGTGTTAGAGAGCTTTTCTAGTTATGAGATGTATAAACTCTTGTTTTAATTGCAAATTTATTATGGAGAACATCTTAGCCAAAATGAGAGGCTCAGTGGAAAAATCCATGGCCGGGCTGTACAGCCCTGTGCTTAAAAGTATTGTTGCAATTTCAGCAACTGCTAATGTGAAAGAGAAGTATTAGAAAAGCATTTATTATTATCAGAGGGATATTAATGCAAGTTATGGGTAGAAATGAGGAGGAAACATCATTTTACCCGTCTGCTCTTACCAGACAGCAGGCAAATGCTTTACAGACCACAGTTTGGTTTTCTGTTCCAGCTTTTCAGATTCCAGCATGCAACTGACTCTCAATCAACTCGGATGCTGCTGTACTTTTCCTCTTTGTTTTGAGAAATTAGAAGAGGGACTAAACTGTAAGAAGGATTTGAGAATCAAAGATATTCAAACGAAAGTTAGTGAAGTTGCAATTACAAGTCAGAGTCTGCCTAACTCAGTGTAGTGCAGCAGCATCTAGTGAAGTCTTTGCCCAGACTTTTACCAATTTTTTGCCTTGGTGAATAGTCTCAAAGACAGATATTTACTGTTATGTACACTTTTTGACCTGTCATTCCAAGTCCATAGCAAATGAAACCATAACAACCACTGAAATAATAGTTAAGATACGTGAATTGTAGCACTTCAACTGATGAGTAAACCATTCCAGTAAGTTGGCATGAGGCCACTTGCGATGTAATAGCATTTTTTATAAAGTATTGCCATAGCAACAGATCTGGATGACATTGGGTAGCTGGTTGCTGTTGACTGCTGGAAATAAAACAGACTTTTAGCAGCACATGTGTAATGTCTGAAGGTAAAGTAACCCAAAATAAATGCCTGTGCTCTACTGAGAATGCAGCACGGGGCACATCAAGCCAAAGTCTGACTTACTGGCTCATGAATTTAATCCTTCAGTGAAAGTGTTTCTATATAGAAAACAAAGCCATGTATGCTAGCAAGATGTGCTGCAGTTGACATCTGGGAATAAAATAAAGGAAAACTGAGAGAAACTGTATTGCAGGTCATTTTAAGCATAAAACATCAGTTATTTTCAAGGCAAGAGTTCTAATGCTGTAGGAAGTGCAGCTGGATATGATGTTGCAGTGGAAAAGATGAAAAAGGGGATACAGTGAAGATTGAAAACTTCTGTGGCTCTGCTGGAAAGCCATCAAGTAGAAAATGGCATGAGAACTGGACAGTGAAACAAAATTTAAGTGAGGCTGAAGCCTGTTTTTTTATTAATAGCTTTTTTGTTTTAAATAGTACTTCCTGATACTGAAACACTGAGCCTTTGTTACACAATGCAGCCAAGTTAATACTCAACAAAGGATCCAGATCAATATAGCAAAGTAGAATATGTAGGTAGAAAGATCTTTGGAGGTTCATTAAAGAAAAAAGCAAAACCCCTGGAAAACTTATCTCTTCCTTTTCATGCAGATGATGTTTCTAAGTCCCCTTTAAAGACAGAAAAAAACACACTCATACATGTATATTAGCAGGTCAAAGAAGTGTGTATTCTCATAGTAATACGATGTGCTTTCCAAAAGAAGTACTACATGAAAACATATATGAAATATACTTAAAAAGCTTGAAGCTATTAAGCTATCAGAGAACTCTATTTATCTTTTCTTCTTTTTAAATTTCTTTTAAAGATAAAAATACAGACATTACTGTAAAGGATAACACGGATGATTTTTGCCTTCGAGATACACTAAGCATTGCATCGACGGACTCTTTTGTTTCCACAGCTGAGGTAAGACACTTAAAGATAGATTCTTGAAAGATTAATGGATTTATTTGAATAGTGAAAATTTTTTTTTTTTTTCCTTTTTTTTTTTTTTTTTTTTTTCCAAATTATTACAAGAAAAGGATTTTTCTCTTATGGAGAAAGAAAAAACAAGCAAACAATCCTTATCTTGCTTACTTGTAACCAGATTCCTATTAGCTGGAGTAATGAAATTGGAATCAGTCTGCTTACTATCTGTTTTTTGGTGGCTTTTTTTTTGAGGGGGGGAGGAAGATGGGAGGAGGTTGGAAGAAGGAAGATGGTTATCTGGCAGTATGTTTTAATAAGTCCTTCTAAAAAGTAGTTGCTTTTAAAAGTACCTCAGATTTTTGTGATTAGAGAGGCATAACCAATTTGAGGCTATAGTAGATCCTCTTTCCATGAATTATGATTTTCTATTTTCTTTTACTTTCTTAGATAATATGAATAAGTACGAAGCTGTCTTTGCCTTCTTTGGAGTCTTTTTTTTTTTTTCCTTCTTATAAGAAATTATTGGTGATTGGTAGGTATTGTTTCAGTATGCTGTATTCTTCACCTGATTTCCCCTTATCTTCTCGGATAAGACTGCAAAAGATGCATAAAGAAATAATCTTTGGATAAGATGATATTGCCTGTTAGCTCCAATATGCTACAGCTCCCTTGGAATATTTGGAAGAATTTAATGTATGGTGTTGAATGAGGAACATCTCATTTTATAGTCTCTCACGAGCCGAAGTGATTTTGAATAGCACTCTTCTCCAAATTACAGAGAAAGCAATTGGTCTCTGGGTATATTTGCACTAAATATTATTATCATATATGCACTATAAATAAGCTACTGAACTCATTTGGAAAAAGAGAGAAAATTGCATGCACGTGCTTTGCCATTATTTTTGCAGGTATGCGAAGATCAGAACAATCCACTGTACTCATTTATGTTGCTTTACTTAACAGTAAAAAAAATAGGATGCATCACTTTCAGGGAATGTTCATCCAGAAGCTGAATTGTGTCAATATTTGCTAAAGAAACAATTGAGTTAAAATTTGCAACAGCCTTACACCTTTCTCTTGTCTTCACTTATCCTGAAAATAGTCTCCACAATTTGATACCTCAAAGCCTCTTCCATCAACTCTTTGTTATCAGAGGAAAGTTATGACCAGGTTCCTTCCTTTTCAGCTGTTCTAGCCTTTACAAATAGAACATGCTCTTTGATGTCCTTTGTCAGATTTTACTGAAGGATTTTAAAAGATTTTCAGCTGCTAGGAGGAATTCTGAAGATTAGCAAAACCATGAATGATACTGTTCAAATTGGAACACCACCAAACTCCTGGATTAAATATGGGCCTCTGAGCTTGAGCTATAGAGCTGGTTGGCTCTGTAGTAGTAGCATACTGGGGCATTGTTGCATAGTAAAACAAAGTTGTAAATCAGTGCCAGCTATCTTCTCTCAGGAGTGTGTTACCTCAATGTAAAATTTTGGTCATCCTGTGCAAGAAAATGTTTAAAATTAGCACTGAAAATAACTGCTGCAATCACAAGGGATAACTGCTGCTTCTCAGAGTATTTCAGCTAGTGATAGAGAACAGTGATTGCTTAGAAGTAACTGGATTAGAACTGGTACACCAGATTTTTTATTCTAGACGTGATGGTGTCATACAGATTCATCTTGCTTATCAACTTCCTGCATATTGTTCTTGCAGATGCAAAGAAGCGGAATGTTTCAGGTTAAGGGGCTGAGTTTCTTTCAGCTTTCAGTGTTTCTTTGGCAAATGAACATTTGTTCTTTCATCCTGTGCTCCATGATTGCAGTTCCAATTTTAGCAACCATCCCAAACTGCTTTTGCCAATAGAAATGTTTATCTCAAATTCATAGACAGTAATAAGTGCATGTATATTTTTGCCCTACTGGAATCATTAGTAATTTCACCTTCTGGAAAATTAAATAGCAGTGGAATATTTTCTGGTCACATCATACCACAGGCTGTATTGACAGTTACTCATTTTCTTTCTGCATTGCATCCTGTCCAAAGTAGCAGTACTAAGTATTTTCTGTTTCTCTAATGTTAAAGACTGGAAGCTGTTTCCATGTTTTTGTGCTGGCACAAGTCAAATGTAGTTCACTGCCCTCAGTAGGAATACAAGCAAAGACATGGGGAATCCTAAACCAAGCCGCAGGTAGATATGATGCACATTGATATGTACACTGCTTAGGAGGTTACAGGTATTGTGCTGCATCGCATTAGGACAAAACACAGGAGGATAGTTTTCAGTAAAAGAAATGTACAAAACTGGAACAGTTGGCAAGGATTAAATCACATCCCCTTTCGATGAACACTTTAGGAGCAGTAGGGTATGCTAGAATTTCATCTTGGCTATGACCGATACTCAAGAGAATCCTGAGGATCATGGCCTTGATGATTGCAGGTGTCCAGATTGGCACAATATATAGGTGCAAAAATCCTCATAAAGGTGCCATTCCCAATCCCAGCCAGACTTCTGTTCCAAAACACAGATAGGCCTCTCAGAAGCACTGCAGAAGGAACAGTAGGCATAACTATTTGCCTTAAGTTATTGATACTGTTTACTTACTGTGATAAATAATGGTGTTTTTATCCTTATTTGAGACTGCTCTCAGCTTGCATTTATGAGAGTTAGGATGCTTTTCATATTCTTGTGTTCTCACCTACTGTGTGATCAAAATAGCTGCCTCTTTTGGCAAGTATACAACAGTGTGTGTGCCAGAAAAAGGTCTCCACCTTCTCTTTTCTGGCTTCTTTTCCATTTTTCTTCTTTTCCTGTCTCCCTGACGGTGAATTTCATTGCTGCCTCTGTGTTGTTGGTACACTTGTGTTTATGATGTCTTACTTCTTTATGTTGATTACAACTGAATTTGTAGTTCTGTTAGAAAATAAACTTTGCTTTATTTGTGGAAATGTTAGCTCAGCCCAGAGCTTAGGAAATTTTTAAGACTTGTGAGAAAATCCTTAGCTGTCCTTTCCTGTCTGCTCCCCACATAATTATTTTACGAAGATTGTCTTCTTTGCTTCAAATCTGTTAAAAACAAAGTAGTGCAGGAAGCAACAGGCTTTGATAACAGGGAAAGAATACCAGTTTCTATAGGTCTGAACCTATTTATAAATGGCACAGCAGCCTTCAGAATGTCTAAGACAGAATTTTAGATCCAGAACATGCTCCAGAAGTGCTCTGACACTGAAAAGTAGTGTTGCCTTTTTCCTGCTTTCCCAACAGAAGTTTTATTTCTTTCCTAAAATAGAGAATTCTGGAGGGAATGGTGTTAGCAAATAATAGCAATGTATATTCTATAGCATTTATTAATGAGTTTTCTTTCCCTTTTCCATTACAAAGATTCAAGATGTGCCTTCCTGTTTTCTGACTGACTTCAGAATTGTGCCTATTCTTGCTAATCTGATCTTCTCAGGATTCATCATTCTTCTCATCCTGGTCACTCCTGATATGTTCATTTAGTCCACCCAATGTCATATGGATTACTGCTTTATCTCAGAACATGTCTTGCAGTCTAGCACGCTCTCCATGAAAAACCATGAGGAGCTGTTTAACAACTTCATAAAACACGTGGAGAAAGGGAGGGAAGAATTAATATATAAAAGAAAAATCTTTTTAAAGATGCAGATAGCCAGAGAAATAATTCATTCATCTTTTTAATACAGGATAAGCATCATTTCTCAGAACACAAGGAAAGCTGACTGCACCAGTAAAGTGACCTTTTTATTACAGGAAGCAAGCAAGAATTCCTAAAAGGGCCAGCACTGCGTATTTTTGGTACTTTCATGTAGGTGGTCATTTTGGTAGTCAAAAAGATTTTTCTGCACGGCTGAGAATTTTTTCTATTTATTAAGAAACAACTTGTGGTTGGCAAACAAAAGCACTGAGTCTGTCTGTATTTCTTAACCGCTCTGGTCCGAGTTTAAAAGCTATTGCAGGTTCCGGGGTTTGATATTTTACATTTGTTTCATCAACTCATCACTAATACGTGCAGCCTTAAAGCCAAACTGTCTGTAGAAAACAGGTTGGTGTCTGAGCACCATACAACATACATTGAGCAATGTACATTGTGAACTCCAGAAGCTGTTGTGCAGCACAGAGCATCGAGACACAAGCTATCATTGTGGGCTTTAGAGTTTTGAAGACATACTGACGAGGGAAACAAGAACAGCTGTGGGAGAAAGTTATCACTTCCACTTTCCTGAAGATATTCATAATGTAATTATTCTGTATTTTCAGTGTCTTTACAACTTTCTTAGTTTGCTTTCTTTGAACCGCATGGAGACTCATCAGATCTAACTAGTGAAAATCAGAGCAGGTGCAAGTTTATGAATTAAACTTTTACAAATCAAAACCCGAAGCTGTTGATTTCAGATTTTGAAAGGTATGAAATTACAGCCCTATTAATAGCACGGTGCCCCACTTTGGTTTACTAGCTCAGTGTTGCCCCCTCTTTTCTTATGTTATTTTTTTTTTTTAAAGCAGCTACAGAAAAGGATACAACTTTATTAGAAGATCAGGAAAACTTTGGCAAGTTCTTTAAATGAATGTTACTTTTTTTTTTCCCCCCAGCTTACGGAGCATAGAGAAGTTCGTAATACCTATGGGCTAGATTCCCTTTGCCATTGCCCACTGTATGAAGAAGCAATGCACTTAGCAGAAGAAGGCAAAGTTTATTCACGAGTATTAAGGTATTAATGTATTGATTTGTCTACTTAACAATCTGCAAGAAAAGAAAACAATAAAATTAAATATTCTGTGCAGAATACAGGATTCTCATACAGGGTATTTTGTAGTTGAATTTTCTTGTGCTTCTTTATTTGATGTTTTAATTATTATTATTATTTTTTTTTTTTTAAATTTTTCATAGGACTGAAATGTTTGAATGTCTTGGGGACAGCGACTTCCTTGCTAAGCTTCATTGTATTCGACAAGCTTTCCAGGTAAGCAGAAAGCAAAGTCATCTGCCTTCTTAAACCTAAGACACATGACATTGAAGTGCCACTATCTGTGCAGTACTCATGCAAATGTTTTAATAACATATCCCATAATTAAGCATATTCTTAATTATTGCTATAATTTCTACTTTTCTGTAATTCTAAAATGGGGCATCCCAATCTTATGATGAACAAAATTTGGAATACTTGCACCAAAGACTTCTTGGGAACTTGCCTACTATGCCAGTGGTTGTAATGAAGAAAACTTTATTAAATTTGATCGAAATAATTAAAGATCACTTGCTATAATCTGCGAATGAATATGTCCATGTTTTCTAAAAACTTTTCTAGATAATTCTTTCAGAAACAGCAAACAGAATATTTCTTGCTGAAAGTGGAAGAAAAATTTTATCTGCCCTAATTGTGAGAGCACGAAAGGTAAAAGCCTTTTTTTTGACTAATGTTTCACTGCTAAAGTAACTTCTACCATAATTCATTTTATAATGTAAATAAACCATCTCTTGTGTTAGCTTTGCTTGACATTTCATTGCTTTTACTTTGCAGAATCCAAAGAAATTTGAAGATGTCTTTGATGAAATGATATATTTCTTGGAACAAACGGATCACTGGGATAATACTGAAATGGAACTTGCTGCTAGAGGAGTGAGTGTGACTTTTTGAAGTGTTTTTACCCTCAATTATGCCAACTGTAGCAGCCAAAAATAATTCTTTTCAGTTCAGAATTGTGGGAAAGTCAACTCTGTCATGCCTAACAATCCTGACTTAGAGAAATGGCATCCACCAGTGTACTTTAGTACCAGAAAGCATTTACGTTTTGTTCTGCTTCTCTTTACATCTGTATGTTAAAACAGTTAGAATATGATGCATGTTGAATTCCACTGCTGAAAGAGAAACTCAGTTACTTAGACCATGTTCTGGTTTAATATAGGTAAAAAACTTGAATTTTTATGATGTTGTTCTGGACTTCATTTTGATGGATTCATTTGAAGATTTAGAAAATCCACCAATATCTATACAGAATGTAGTGAACAACCGCTGGCTGAATTCCTCTTTTAAAGAAACAGTAAGTATTTGTTATTTTCATAATCCTGGTATTGTTGTGGTGTATCAGTGTAAGTAGATGCTATGGTGAATATAACATCGATGTGAGCATTCTGATATAAAATTCTGTATATCCTGAAATTATTCTTCTGGTGATCTGTGCTTTATGTTATTAGAGTGGATTCTCAAGAATGAGAATAAATCCATCAGCTCCATAATAGAGACTATGTATATCATCTTGATAAAAGCATTTAATTTTGAAATAAAGAATCTATGTGCTCCTTCAGTGTAAAGACTAATTCAGCTTCCACTACAATTATATGTACTGAATATATACCTGAAGTATCTTCAGCAGAAAAAAAAAAAGTTGTTTTATCACTATCTTTTTTTTTTTGTGATCACAGTTTAGAAGCTACCACTCTGCCAAAAATATATCAGATGGTTGAGTATATTGGGGAAAATACTTTAGCCTGACCTGCAAAAATATGTTTGCTCTAAGTAAAATTTTACAAGGGAATTTTCTGTTAGCCCCATCTTAGATATTAGATCCAGATTTTGGTACATAAACCAGAGTGCTAGCAGTAAGGCATGAACATCCAGGTACAAGTAAATGAACACAATGCCATCCCACACACACACATATTGTAAGTATGCAATAACAGCATTTTGAGAATAGTGAATTATCTTCAAGTACGCATGGAGAATCAGATGGGGATAGAATTCTGCTAGAAGCTATGAGGGGGGGAAAAAGAGGAGTTCTGATATGGGTATATTGTATTATACACAGCCATATTTGGACAAAACTACTTCGCTGAATCTGAAGCTATTGCAGGAATGTTTTTGCTAAAAGTAAAAAGGACATTACGATGTGTTCACATGCTATTTAGTATCTAAAATAGCTGCTGATGTCTGAGCACACTTTCTGGTATATAATGGACTGACCCTCAGTTAAACTGAGTAGATGTTGCTAACTGTTTGACTGTAAAAAAAAAAAACAAAAACCAGTCAGGAGTGCCAAATCACATTTTAATTAATCTAAGGAAAGTGTAACAAAGAAAGATTTCAAAATATGAACAAATATGAACACTTTGTAAAATCAGTTGTTTGCATCAGCTGATATTTTATACTTGAAAATTTTGTGTTACCACAAAATTGAAACTAGAAGGACATTTGGAAATATAACATCTGCACATCAGTGCTTTTTAGATGAAAATTTTTATAATTGTTGTTTTATAATGTTTTATAATGGTAATGGACACTTTAAATTTTTTTTTTTGTCTTTTTCTTTTTTTTTATCTTTTTTTTTTTTTTTTTACATCTAGGCAGTGGCTTCGAGCTGTTGGTCAGTACTGAAGCAGAAAAGACAGCAAATGAACGTAAGTTGCTTTGCAAATTATATGTACCAAAGCTACTCCAAAGAACACGAAGTTCTGCCTTATTTTGGAAAAAATAATTACAGATCAACCCTTACTCCTGTAGACATATTAGTTTCAACAAGTCTGTCATTTGAAGTTTAGCTTGTGGGGTTTTGATACGAGTTTTTTAGCAAAAAGTCTTACCTGAAAAATTCTAAAACCAGTTTAGGCCAAAAAATAGTTGAGAGTAGAATCTGTGATTTCTGGGTCCACACGTGTATTTCAGATTTTTGCAGACCAAGGTCACTGACTGGGGACATTCTCAACCCTGTGTCCCTGCACCGTCCCAAAGCTAACTGTAAGTCAGTCCCATTTCTTTACTTACCTGAAGTTGCCCTCAAGGACTGCCAGATCTGTGCTGCAGCCTCCCTCAGTGCCCTTTGGCATCCTGGCTTTCATGGAAGAAACTGCAGATTGTGAAGCAGTACTCCTCTGTGACAGCAGCTCCACTTTTTGTTTGCTTTTAGGGGTTTTTATGAGACCTGAAGGCAAATGCCTCCATCTCTAATATTCCGTTCATAAGCGAAGTTGAGCTTTTCTGCTGGACAGCCATAGCCATTGGAAGTGATTTTGCATACTGCAGCTGAGGAAGCCCAACTTTAGTGATTCCAAACTGCGTGCCTGAACACAAAGGATGGAAAAGAAAATCAGGAAACAATTAAGCTGTTGTATTTGAGCGTCTGTAGAGGAAGAGCCTAATATTAGCAAAGCTTTTGACATTGTGGAGAAGGGGATAACTGGGTATTTAGAGCTGTACTTGATTCCTACTTTCCAATAGCAGAAGTTAACTTTTAGAATGGAATTGTAAGGAGGCGTTTTAATTTCTAGACGGCTTCAAATGCAATTTCTTACTTTTTACAAGATTCAGCCAGGATCTCAAACTGGAGTAACTGATTAAACTTACCTGATCTGTCAGGTGGGAGAATCGGAGTAGGTTGGTCGTGAACTTATTTGCCTTATTCCTAATAATGCAAAGTACCAGAGGAGTTTAAAACAAACAAGCTTACAAACAAAACCAACACCACTTTTCTAAAACAAGAGTTGCTTGGTGGAGTTACCAGGTTGCCACAACTCTGCAGTGGTGGGTTTTTTAGGCTTTTTTAAACACAGTTTTATGTAATAAGGTTTTATTTTAAATGTACTGTGTAACTCTCCACTTTTTACATCCCCAGGTACCTGATGGATTTTTTGCTCATTTCTATGCTATATGTGAACATATCAGCCCTGTTTTGGCATGGGGTTTTTTGGGTCCTAGAAATTCCCTTTATGACTTATGCTGCTTCTTCAAGGTTTGTTCCTTCTTCTTAATTAAAAAAAAAAAAAAAAAATCCTGTGGAAGAAAAGAAATTAGGATCTTGCTTACAGGCACACATTTGTATTTTCCTAAAATTAAAGCAAACAGTAAAAATGATGGAAATATTTACTATCATATTGACTAAGCTTTTTAGGCCTAGAACTGTTCTATGAAGTATATTTTAGTGCACTTATATCTCTGCACTGGAAGAATACATAAATGGATGGTTTTGTGAAATGTGTGCAAGAAATAGGTAACATTGCATGCTTTTTCCTCTTTCTTCTTGTAAATAAACACACCTGTTTCCTTTTTTTTTTTTTTCCCCCACTAGGATCAAGTGCTTTTCTTCCTCAAAGACATCTTTGACTTTGAGAAGGTACGATACTCAACTATGGAGAGTTTGGCTGAAGACCTCATGCAGTTACTAATCCGACGCACTGAACTTTTGATGGCCTACCTTGGAGCAGATTCATTGAAACATGCCAGTGCTTGTGTAAGTGGTCATGGGCATGTGATGACCAGTGGGCTCTTGGAAGCAAAGGCTCAGTAAGCTTAAAACCCATGAGATGTGAGATGGAGTGCACTTTGACATGCTCCTTCCCACCTTTCTTTCCCACCCCAAAGCTTTCATTGCTGTTAATGAGCAAACATCTGACAATGTACCATGTTGCTAAGTAAGGAAAAGGACTCAGGGAGAATACACATCTACAAAAAGAACTGGTGAGCATACTGTTGTATATATCTAAATTAAATGTGCAGCTCAGCTGACATCATGTTTATATTTAATGTATCCCAAAGCTTTTTTTCTGTAATATTTTGGTAAAGTTTATTTATGAAATACTGTACTTTTGCCACAGATAATTTGTAAGTGGAGCCGATGGATGTGTCTCATGTAAAGGCTTACAGTACAAAATGTTCACTACAGAGTCTCAAAGTCATGATGTGTCTAGGCCAAGGAGGTGTTTCAGTGGGGGTATATGCAGTTATACAGTCTCTGGTTCATGTGACACGTGCAATAAAGGAATCACAGTCACAAAACTGAACATGTTGCCACTGCCCTGAAGTTACATTTGTGTGGATGTAAGCAGTCGTTTTGTACTACAGTATAAGAGTGATGCAGGCACCATTTGGGCAGTAATGACTTCCAGTATGCATTTTTTTGCTTTATTTTTTGCACAAAATCTAATAATCATGAAGGTGTTTGTATGAGACCACTTTTTATATCCAAACAGCTATGCTAGTTTCACCAGTATTTTTTTCTTTTTTAAAACTGCAAAGACTGTAAGTGGTGGTGATGGATATAATTCTTAGTTCTTATGTAGCATTTCAAAATACGTTTTTAAATCATGATAATTTTTTAATTGTGAAACAGAATCAAGGGCAGTGTTTTGTAATTAAAAGCATTTACGTCTTCCTGCCTTCCTTGTAAGGAGGTCAATTATCTGTTTGGGAGGAAATGTGGTGATTTTGGCCATAAAGGTTAACATGCAAAAGTGTGGTGGCTCAGGATATGGAAACCTTAACGTTGGTTAGGAGGCAATACAGTAATGAGGCACGAGAAAACTTGCAGCAACATTCTGACTGTGTTAAAGCTAATAATGATCTATAGTCTTGAATTCCTTTAAACTGAAACAGTGTTTTTTAGTTAGCTTTTAAACTACGTTGATGTATTCTTGGCCACACAAAGCCAGCCTACAAGAATTCAGCCTGTGTTAAGTAAGTAATGAGACTAATTATAGACTAATTCTAAACATTCAGATATTCAGGAGCATGTTGTTGTGATGTAACATATTGAAGCAAACTTTGATTAGAAACATTTCAACTGCTGTTGCACAAATAACCCAAACTGATGGTACTTGAAGATGAAGGCCAGTGTCTTTCCATAGGTTTTACTGAAGCCAACTTTTTGTCGTGTTCATTTGATAAAGATGATGAAAAAGTATCATATGACTTGTGTGAAATGCCAACTGATTATATTAAAAAAACAAAAAACAAAAAATACAAAAAAAACCCCAAACTATAATTCTATGTGTAATAAAATAGAAGTTCCAAATGCTACTGTTGCACTGTTTCCACCATTCAGGTTGCTGAACTTGGCACTCTGCTGTACTTTTCTTTCTCAGTTGATAATATCTGCAATACCAGAATGTGAAGTTTGTGTCACCCTTCTCATTTATCTTAAGCATACTTATCTCCTCTCATTGTAGTGCTCAAAAATTCCTGTCTGATGACAGCTTTCTGCAGTCTGTCAATGGAATTATATTGAACTATAAGGTGTCAAACTGGATTCAGAATCAGTAAGAGAGTAAATGGCATATTTCACACCAAATATACCACTTGGGCACTTGGTGTGTCACAGGAAGCTTAGTTGGTCTGGTCCAATAAAATGTTGAGAAAATGATACCTTAGCATTCATCACAGAAAAGCAGAAATGCACATTTTTACAAAAGTAAATTCCTGAGTGAGCAATTCTTGTATTTATAAAATACTCCAGAAGAGAGTACGACCCAAATGTTATTCAACAGCGCTGATATGAGGCTGTTTCCAAAGGATTTAATTCTGTGGTCTTCTGTCAGAAATGAAAGAATTTAAAACAAAAACCAATATGCTATGCCAAAATATTTAGAAAGTGGTTAAGTACCTGATATTTTTGGTTCAACAAATGTATCCCTTTAGGTCAGGAATGCTTCCATGACATCACAGAGCTCTCAGAAGTCTGTAGAATCAGGTCAGAAATGAGGCTGATGCTTCCCATCCGGAATAGGAGTTACAGCATCTGGTTGCAGAGAGGTATCAACAATAGATGTTTCTTTTAGACTTTGGCTTCTATTTATGTGAACTTTCTGGAAAGAAAAAAAAAGAAAGAAAAGAAAAAGAAATTAAGGAAGAAAGAAATCGGTAAGGAGAGAGAGAAGAAGGGAGGAAGGGGGAAAAAAAGGGGGAGCAGAGAAATGTGCATGTGCAGATACCTTCAGGACCTTTTGGACCTCAAAAGCATTTGCATATTCTGCCCTTCCTAGCTCCAAAAGCAGAGCTGTGAATTGAAGTGGGAGGGAGCTGCCTTCTTGCCGAGGTTTATACAACTGAGCTCGAGGGGACAAAAGGAGTATCTGTTGATAACTGCCACACAGCTGAAGAATTCCAAGTCTGCCACCTTTGAAAACTCAAATGCCAGAGCTGCACCAAAGCAGTGATGGTATGATGTGGCTTTACTGAATTCATAACTAAGAAGTAAGAATTTAGTTCATAACCTCTTTTCAAATAGTTTTGAATGCTACTTTCTGTGCTAATAAGAGCAAGCTAAATTTAAAAGCTGTCCTGTTCTGTCATAACTGAAGCTAAGATCAGAAATGTTGAATGTGTAAGGACCATAGAAGAATCGAGTATTTACATCATTTGCAATTTTGTTGTTATAATCATCTCACTTCAAATGCATTCTTAATGGTTATTATACTTGTCTTTTGTAGTCTTTAGTTTCTGTCAAGCTAAATGTGTCAAACCAAGTGCTGGAGTGAGCATATCTGTGAACTTCCCATTGCCAAAATGAACTGCGGTTGTGTTACTAAATAAAATAATACTGTGACATTACTTGTTTGGATAACTGTCCAAAACTGGAGTTTGCACAATCCTTGACATCTAATGTAAAAATATTTAATATGAAAGCAGTTTTAATACCAGTTAGCCATCTAAATTGAAATTTAAATTTGCTTCTTAGAATCCAACAAAAATATGACAATATTGAACATATGAGAAAAAGGAATGGAATGGGATCAGCTGTCCAGTTTAAATTGATTTTGTAGACCTGTTTCATTCTGCTTCTATGGTACAAAGGAGTGATCAATTTTCAACACATTGGCCAGCAATCCACCAGAAGCTGAAGAGTGGAATTTTTAGCCCTGGAAGTCAAACAGGTGACTCAGGCGGATGTCTTAACTAAGGAAGAGAACCCTGCCCCAAGGATGGTTGCTGTGCTGCAGACACAGCAGGTATCAGAGGTGTGACAAAGGCAGCGGCTGGTCTGCTGCTGAGATCTCTGCCCTAATCAGTGTCGTTTAATCGCATTCTTCTATTTCTGTCAAGTTGTTATCTCTTTTCGTGGTTTTAGGAGCTGTTTTTTGTTTTGTTCTCAGGTTTATTTCCAAATAGTCCCACTACATGAGCTAAGGCTTCCCTGGAGGGCAGGTAATGAAACATAGAACTTAAGGAAGGCGTCCAATCCTCACTGATGCACAACAGCAGTGCAGATACGTTTTGATACGAGCAAATTTGGGTGTATGTCTGCTGAAAGCTGCTAACTGAATGCCTGCCTATTAGCGTGTGTGCCCTGACTTTGGCAGTACAACTTTTCTGACCATGGCACGGGGGGAAAGTTCTGTGCTGTCCTTTGAAATACATACTGTGTTTTAGCATTGGTATCTGTTGTTCAGATTGGCAAAGGCTGAGGGCGTGTGGTTATCAGCCCCGTGCCTGTGATTCCGGCTGCCCCTTGGCTCCAGTCTGGCAGACAAAATACAAGGGAGATAGAAAGGAGGACATTCTCCTGCGCTGGGGACCGTGCAACTGGAAAGGTAGGAAACAAGGGGGAAAAGGAATGCATTCAGATGTAATAAAACCGCGCTTCTGCCTGTGCTTAGTGAAGTTTCCAGAGCAAGGCGCTGCTTTAGGCTGAACGCGCTCTGGGTTCTGGCACGGGCCGGATTCCTGTCCGCTCCATCAGCTAACTGTCACAGCACTATTATTAGGCGATTGCTTCGCGTGTGCCATAAAGCGACCGGGGAGCTGACGGCGGCAGGTTATAAAGCCGCCCCGCTGAGGGGCATGAGGCAGCAGCGCTCCGCAGCCGGGGGTGAGTGTGCTGTGCGGGACTCGGGGCTCCCTACGGCGGGGATCCGGGACGGGGACACAACCGCTGCCGGCCCCGGGGCTCCGCCGCCGCCCCGCGACCAGGAATGCGCAGCCCCCCTCCCCGGTTATTTATAGCTCCGTGGTGCTTCCAGCCCAAAATAAGCCCGTTGGCCGGGGACGGCTGTGCGGGGTGGGGGCGGAGGGGGGGGTGTGAGCTGACGGGGCGGCCGGGCTGAGCCCCCCGCCGCGCCGAGGGGCCGGGCGCGCCGAGCGGCCACGGGCCGGGGCTGAGGCTGAGGCGGGACAGCTGCCGCGCCGCGGGGCTCGCCTGGAATGCGGGCGCCGGCCGCGCGCCGCGACTTTTATGGAAAGTTGCAGCGGCGGAGCGGCGGCCGCAGCCAAGGGGCGCTCCGCAGCCGCCACCGCTCCCGCCCGCTCCGCCGGGATTACGCCGAGACGCAGCGGCGGGGCAGCGCTCCCAGGTAAGGAGCGGAGGGGCTCGTCGGACCGGACACCTCGCCGGGCAGGGGTTCGCTGCATCCCCTCTGAGAAGGGCGACGGAGGGTCGGTGGGTTCCGCAGCGCGGGCAGAGCGGCACCGGGCAGCGCGGGGCCCCGGGACGCCTCTGGAAGCGGGGGTTGAGGCTATGGAAGGGCAGGAGAGCCCGGCGGAAGGAGCTCCGGGGCGGCGCGGGGTCGCGCTACGGCGCTGCTTTCCGCGGAGCGGTGCGGTCAGAAATCCCGCGCGGCCGTGAGACGCGTGGCTCCGCGCGAGCGCACCGGGAGCTGCCGGCGCCGTGCTGAGCGGTTGTGAGCGCCGTGCCGATCGTTTGCTTTGGAGCGCAGTGCTGTTTGTTAGCGGCTTCTGCCGCTGTAAGGCAGCGCGGCTCGGGGGAAATAGTGCGCTCCTCTGACAGCTTACCAACGATTTGTCACCGGTTTTGGCCTGGGTGTAGAAGAGCTTCTGTCGATACAATGAACGTTCGCGAAGAAAACGCTGAGGGGAACGCAGCACCGTTCTGGAGCCAGCCGGTGTGCGGCTGTGTGTTACAGAGCGGTGCTGTTTTGCCCTCAGGTCTCTTAGAAAAATGCCTTGCAAAACGAAATTATGAAATGATAATTAGTCCTATAGGGAGGCCAGTTGCACTAAAGAATACACACCAACATGGGAACACATCTGGTATGTGCAGAAAACCCTCAGCGCGATACAAAACTGGGCAGCCAGCAACAGTTCAGGACACATCCCCAAGAAATGCTTTCTCTGGCCGTGTCTGGAATGCCATACATGGGTGTTTTCCTCTGTCAGATAATCCATAACTTACAACATGTGGACATTCTGCCTTGTAGCTCTCAGCAAGGAATGGTGCCACAGCCAACCTGGAAACGAGGTGGGGAAAGCTGAGGTGAGCTCAGGGAGCGCTCGGGGTGAGCCCTGCTGTGCTCTGTGCTGTGTCCTTGGTGAAGGCACTGCCCTCAGACATTGGCCCAGCACTCAGTAGAGTGGAGATGGTCAATGGAGCTCACTCCAAGTGTGAAGGATCCGTGTGTCAGAGAAGCAGCACGTAGGGCTGTGTGCTGGCATCTGAGATAGGAAGAGGCAAACTGCAGCCGTACCTCTTGCGCAGCGTTTTGTCCCACATTTCTGTGCCCGCTTTCCAAGTCTGTCAGTGACAACAGGAGGAGTTGAGCTGAAATTTAAGGGTTTCTCTTCAGCTTCTGGGACACAGCGGGGGCTGGAGGAACTGTGGCATGGGGCAAAACGTGCATTTTTCTCTCGGGGATCTGGCTTCACAATTTACTGCGCCTCGTAATCAGGATCTGCAGATATCTTGGAACATGGAATCGTGGGCCTGAATATCTCAACAGTGCTTCCCTGGGTCCCGTTTTTTCTGGAGTATGCCTACCCATAATTGCACCTGAAGGGACCAAGGAATTAAGGGGCAGACCTCTTCCACAGAGAGGAGTGATTTTATTTTTCTAACACAGCAGCTGGGCTGTGTGGCATTGTCACATCCAGAGTATTTAGAGTTGTATGAACGTATTCAAAATAGTACATTTTAATAAACAGCACAATATCTGCAAAGGCCATTCTGCTGCAACAGAAGACTCAAAATGCAACAATTTGAAAGAGGGAGGAAAAGATTGTAGATGAAGTTGAGCTAACTGAGTCAGTTTTTGGTAGGTCCTTATTAATAAGTCTAATCGTAAAGACTTCATGAATTAAATACAACTGAGTGGAAGTAGTTTTGTATTCTACAAAAAAGCAATGACTGGGCAGCTGGTGTTAATTGTCATTGCTCATTGGCTGCAGTTTATACCAGCTCAGGACCTTCCCCCGTGCCTGATAATTTTAGAATCTACTTTAGTATCTGTAATTTAGTACAACAACTGGTAGTGTCATACCAGAGAAGTTGCAGTAAGGACAGAAATGGTGAGCCTTGCTCACCTTCCCCTCCTCTCTCTAGTTCTATTTAATCCTTCTTTAAATACTTTAGCATTACGGACTGTGTTTTCCTCTCTTAAGTGCTTTGGCTGCAAGTGCTAAGTTTCCAAGTCTCACAATATGGTTTTCTTATATAATGGAATCTTCCCTGCAAGTGGATCACAAAGAGAGACAGATGGTAACCGTAACTTAGACCGTGCTGCAGAGGGCTTATTTATAACTCACAGTAGCCAGGAAGACGGCAGGGGGGCCTCCTGAAAGGAGAAATCACAGAGCAGCTCGACGGTTATTTTAAGTCCTGGCTTTGTACTCCCATTTGTAAAGAGAAGGAAAACATTTGTATTTCTCCACATCTCTCACGTGAGGATGTTAATTACTCCGCTGAAATAAAAATAAGTTACATTTAAGTAGGTAGATTTCAAGACTTAGGAGCTGTCAAACCTCTTGTGTCCCCCTAATGGTTAATTTGTTCAGTTTTAGGATGTTTTGCCTAGAGTGAGGTTTTAGGAGGTCTGTGTGAAAAGCTGAAGTGCAACAATCATAACAAATTGAGACGTATCACCAGAGCCGATGGCATAACCATTAACAGCATGCAAATAACATGCTTGAAAACAGACACAGTTGTTTTCTCTGTGAATTACCCAGAGTATTTCTGATCTATTGCCTAGTTTTCTGCATGTTAGTGGTTTTGTACTACATTTTGACTCAAAACTTTTGAGAGATGGCTTTGCATTACAGCCAGTCAAGCCGTGCTCATAGTGGTGCTTTCTCTTCCACACGGTTCCAAATGTAAACCATTGGTCTAATGTTGGAGGTTAAATTTTCCTTCTAGAAAAATCCTGCTGTATTCTTCTTCTAAAGATGGAACTGCAATCTAGCAATTTCAGTACAAACATGAAAATGCCAGGCTTAACATTTCCTGAGATGTATCTCAAGCTTAGGGAGGTAAAATGTGAGAAAAAAATGATGTAAACAGTGTGATGTGAGTGCTAAGGTGATGAAATTGGATGGGAAAAGAAAAGCCTTCACTTCTTGGTCAGTTATGTTCAATATTGTGATTGTGGGATTTTCGGAGTGCAAATCTTTGTTGAGGAGCTCCTATGACTTTTCCTCTGATATGATGATCTCAGGAAACAAAAGATAGAGTGAATCTTAAGTCTTGACAACTTCATAGCAGAAGGACAAATGTTTTCTGAAGTAAGTACACACACATGTAGACCCTTGCTGCCCTAAAGAATAAGCATTGCTTGTATTAAATAGTATCTTACTTAAAAGTTGCTATTGTTAGAAAATAGCAAAATGTCGAAGTTTCTTGGATTGGAAAATTTGCACATGCTTTCTGCAAAGCTATCAGTAGATGATGAAGGAATTATTCTTCCACAATTTGTAGGCTTTAGGATTTCCTGACCTTGAAGGAAGCCACTCGAGGGGTCCCTGAAGCAAGGTGCTGCTGCTGTTCATGTTTGAGGGGTGAGGAGGCAAACATGGGCTGTATCATGTGTAGTGAGGACCTACTGCTTTACATCCATATCTATTAGTATCAAAGGTGGAGGCAGGATGACTTACAGCTGCAAAATGTGTTGCAGCCAGCTGGCTAACCTTCAAGCACATTAACAGGTAGGTGATGCCAAAGGATTGGAAAGTGACCTAAAGTAAGAGGAGATGTGGCAGTATTCCAAATGGCAGAGATGTATCTACCATCTTGAAGGCCCACAACAAGTTAGATTAGCACATTTTTGAAAGTTCAAAGAGCAGGAATTTACAAGGATGTGGTGCACCAGGCCCAGCATTGACAGCGGGTGAAGGAAGGGATTGTCCCACTCTTCTCCTCACCTCAAGCACCACACGCTTGTTTGGTCATCACAACATAAGGATGTAAAACAACTAGAGAGCATCCAAGGTTTGTGAAGGTAGTGAAGGGTCTGCAGGGCAAGATATATGGGGAGCAACTGAGGTCCTGTGGTTTGTTCAGTGCAGAGTTGATAGGCCTCATGGCATGCAGCTCCCCACAGGGAGCAGAGGGCAGTTCTGAGCTCTGCTCTCTGTGACAGCAAGAGGGCCCGAGGGAATGGCATGGAGCTGTGTCAGGGGAGGAGCAGGTGGGGGTTAGGGAAAAGGTCTGCACCAGGGGGGCATGGCCCCAAGCCTGATGGAGTTCAGTGAGCATTTGGACATCGCTTGGAGTACTTTAAGTGAAATGAAGTCATTCCTCACAAGAGATTAACGTTAGGACTAACTTTTCTGCTCCAGCCTTGCATTAAGGGTTCTCTCAGACCTTCATGAAAGAATGAGGAAGTCAAAGGGTCTTCATTAGTTTTAAGTCATATTGATTATTATGGGATATCACTTACCTACACAAAAGAAGATAAACTCTTAAAACACCCAAACTCAAAAGCACAATACACGAACGTACTTTAAAACACGTAGCAGGCACATCCAACCTGCTGTCCTGGGCTGAAATCAGGGCATGGGGTGCAGTGTGGTGCCAGCTAAAGTTATGGCAAATATGCTTATGGATTTTGATACACTGGCTGAACACAGCCCCGTGAGCCTCAAAAAATATGCAGCCATGCTTTCCATTTTGATACAGGAATTTGAGAAGAGGTTTCAAGATTGCAATATAATTTATTATATTATATTATAAATATTATATAATATATAATATATTATATATAAAATATAATATATATTATATATAAATATTATATTATTATATAAAAAATATAAATTTGTTTTGTTTGTGAGTCCATTTTCAGTCAACATAAATATATTCCATTAGAAAATTCACAAGTAATGTATAGAGTTGCAATAAAAAATTTGATCATGTCTCTTTACCAGACTTTTATAAGCCCTCTCTTACCAGAGTGAGATCCTTTCACTTCACAGTCATACCTTCCTCTTGCCATTGCTTTTGCTGTACGTACATTTGTGAGCAACTGAAGGATGAAACACAGCAAGAGTAAGATTTCATCCATCATCTCTGATGGACAGCTTGAGAGCTCACTAAGAATTGCACCCACTGCCATCAAACCAGACTGACGCGTTAGTTTCACAAAAACAAGGTCACATATCTCACGAGTTCTTTGGTTTTGTAGCTCTCTTTTTAATGTTTTGATAAAAAGCATTAAACAATTTAGTGTTGTTACTTTATATATATTAAATACGTATTCTGAGGGCTGCTTGGAAAGTAATGCCTCCTATTTTGTTACATTGTCCCATGACATCAGAGGCAGACATTGGAGGGACGGCAGTAGAGGCTGAAGCTTCCCACCAGTATTCTGTAACATGTTGCTGCGTGGCAAATGGCAGAGGGGCGGCCTGACCAAATGGCCTCTGGCTTCATGCACACTTTTAGGTCAATGCGTGTAACTGTATTCCTCCATGTGGAAAAAATGGCGCTCACTGACCTAGCTGAATGGTGATGGAGACCAAACAGTGGATGCTGGCACAGTGAAGTGGTGGATGGTGTGTTTCAGCAGTGGTTGTAATGGATCAACTCCAGTGGTGCAGATTTTTATGACCGCAGCATGCAGGGTAAAATTGCACAGCTAATGGTGGTGATGGTGGTGACTGTATTGAAAAATAGCATTCTGTAGCTGAGAATTTGTTCTCTCGAACTGATACAGTGCTCTTTGTATTGGTTGTCTTTTTCACGGAGATAAATAGGAGGCATTAGTTTTGGATCAACCAACACATATCCAGCCCACAACAATTCCCTCTTCACTCTGCAGCCCAGGCAAGCCAAAAGGTTGGACATCCATGGCATACAGGGACCTTTAGACCAAGAATGCTTTTAAAGTTATCTGTCTTTCCAGACACAACAGAATTGTAAGCTGCTTATCTGAAAGTAAGTAGGAGCTTACATTTAGTACTTCTGCGTCCACAAGTGACAAACAGAAATGCATTCTATACATATCACTCTACAAAGAAGATCTTTACAAAAAGATGCTTGTCAGTCTGATTTGGGCAATGACTTTACATACTCGTTTGAAAATGAGAAGCCAGATGTTGAAGCTGAATTCCCAGAATTCAGGATTTGTCAGTCAGGGCAGGCCGTGGTAGCCAAACACTCCTGATTCCTATATTGTGACTGCTCTGGCTTAGATATCTTGGGATATCTAAGAATCTCATTCAGCAGCTAAAGCAGCACCAGCCACAGTGGATGCCTTTTGCGTATTTCTGAAGAGCCAACATAAAGACAATTCCTAACGCTCATTATTTTTAATGCCACATAAAAATTCCCACATTTGTAGTCTATTCATAATTAAGAATGAGAGAATTTAAAGCCTGTTTAATTAAGCATAAGGTACCCTGCCATTCCCATCTTATTGTAAGGGGAAAAATGTAACAAAAAAAGGATCAGAGTGCCTTCATTCCTTACATCCCTAGGATCCCTAGGATCCCTAGGATTGCAGTGTATTTTTTGTTTTGCATATTTCTCCATCTTTTGGAAAAATGAAAAACTTGCCTGGCTCATCTTTTTTTTCCTTTTTATTTTTTCCCTCCCCCAAAAGATACTACAGACAAAGATTATAAAAAGATCATAAAATGCACTCTTTTTAACTTTTCAAGGAAGTGTCATTTCTACATCAATATATCTAAATTCAGCTCATATTCATGTGACAAAGTCCTTTTGTAATTATTTCACAGAATCATAGTATTTTTAAGTCTTGTATGTGCCTAACACTGGCTGGTGGGGGATGTCAGTTCCTCAGTGCACTGTGCATAGGAAGAGTTTGGAACTCAGACTGACCGCATTGCAAAGTTGGGGCTTTCCTTGATTTAGCAGGAGAAAGGGAGTCAGGAATAAGCTGTCGTACATTAAAGCAAAGCAGATTCTGTTCCACGCTGCCAAAAAAATACTGAAGGTGTAACTGAGCCATTAGCATGTTTCTTGTGGTAATAATCATCATGGTTCTATTCAAGTAAATTTGATTTTCACAGACATCAGCCATGATGATCATCTTGACTCAGGAAACCGAGTGCCTTCTAGGAATTGCTTGCTTATGGTTTTGCCAGAAATCTTTAAGTCTTAACTACAAAGCTTCAAAGCCAGTTTAGTGCCCACTGGAAGACTTCTGTTTTCTAACTTTTGCTGTAAGAACGCTAAGCAAAAAATGTTGACATCAGCTCAGATGGAACACGTTCGTTTGTTTGTTTTTTCCAAGGAGTAATTATGGAGTCTGAGAACTGACAGAATCAAAGCACAGTTTTGTGAAGATTCACTTCCTAGAATCAGGGCTATAAATAGGATTACTAAATGACTACCATCCATGGACTAAGACTCTTCTTTTAGGTTTGAATAAAACCACAATATAACTTGTCTGCTCTCGTTACACCCCAGTCACATTCAGTTCATTCATAAAGTGATGGTTTGGCCTCTAGAACAGGGAATGCTGCCATTTTTGGTCACATCCTTGTGTGACATGGCACTCCCGCTATCTATAGTACCAGATAGTTTTTAGTTGTTCCTGAAATGTTTCTCTCCACTTAATAGTTTTCATCCCCTCAGAACTGCATACATGCGGTATGGGGCAAACAAAAAAAAAAGTTTTGGCTGTGATTTTTCTCCTCTTTCAGACTTGTACAAGTAACCTCACAAGGTAAGTCAAGATGCAAAACCTAGCTGAAGCCTACCTCCATTCTCTTGCACACTCCATGGCAGTAGGAAGAAAGCACTGCTTCTCCACCAAAGCCGTACAAAGGCAAGGCAGCATCTCCAGCAGGCAGTGTTTGGCCCGGGTGTTCTGCGGACTTCTTGCAACCTGAGCTCGCTGGCTCAGACCTCAGCCTGAAGCGGAGCAGCAGAGGTGCAGAGCACATTCCTTTCTGCTAGCACAGTATTGAGAAAAACAGTTTCGTAACAGGCAGCCAGGGCAGCCAGAGCTTGGCTGAAAGCTCGGACTTTCTTTTTAAAATGGAAATTAAAAACCAATATCTGGGACTGTGTGGAGGGGTATGAGCATGAATAGTGAAACACAAGCTTGTTCTTTTAATTACTGTTGCATACTTAGAACCTATTCATTTCTTCGTGAACCTCAAAGGACCAAATGAAATTGTGATACATCAGTTTCAGCCCATGCAAACTTATTTACAGGAAGATGGTCAAAGCATCATTTAAAAGGAAAAGAAAGGAATTTAACTAGAACTGTTTCTTTCAGGTAGAAACTGAAAGCAATCTTAAACATACCAGGTACAGAGCGGCATACCGTAACCATGAATGACATTGCACAGAAAACTGAGGTATGTACTAATTTTAAAGTAATCAAAGTAATATAGGAATTTACAACTGATGCTTGTAAATAGGGCAGTTAAAAACAATTGTAAAATACAATTATCCTGCAAGTCTGGCTGTTACTGATTTTACCGTAAGACAATTGAAGGATGCTTCAGAGCAGCTTAAGGAAGATCACCTGATTTGATGAAATGTGGGAAGTGTTCTTATTGGTATTAAAAATGAATGAAGAATGCAAAACTAAGCTAACAAAATATGAAGAAACTTCATGTTGGGGAAAATTCAGGCTAAAATATTATTAGAATTATTAAAATATTTCTTCTTGTGCCATGATACCATGAGTGGCAGGAACAAAAGCAAAACATCATTACAGTATCTGCTGTTGGTTTAGGTGGAAAATATGAAACAGACTTTCTTTCAGCCAGTTTTCTCAGCATAACTGTATTGACTACATTTCAGCAGTCACTGCAGTAAAAAGATGGAAAATGTAATATTGCAAAGTAGGTACTTCTCTTACTTAGGTATTGGCAAAGATGTGTTCATTACCTTTATCAGGATCAGATTCCTGCAAGCCGGGATCTTGACCCTTAACACCATAAAATCTCTGGATGAATTTCTCTGAATATTAAGAAAAGAAATAAGTATCTAATATATTGGAGGTTTTAAATGAACTAATAGTACCATGTATTTAAAACCATTTACAGATGTGGAAGAGTTGCAGAACACAGGCGTGTTCTATTACACGTCTGCCTATTTATTTTAAATGCAGTCTTAGGGGTGTAGGACCTCTTTGAGTGCTTACGATTTCAATGCAACAATGCAAATCTATATATAATGTTTAAGCCCATAGAAATAAAAAAAAAGTGTGCATTTATATTTCTCATATACTTACTTATGCGTCACAGTTTTTAAGTTTAATACAATGCCAAAACTTGTTTAGGATATTTCTGTATTTATTACTGTTTAGTTTTGAACAAATACTTAATAGATGATGGCTGGTGGCACAGAGTTCATAATCCCAAATGTACATTTATGTTCTTACATTCTTTCTAATCCAGTCTGCTTCTGTTCATCTGTTTCAACTTTCTTTTTCTTATCTTCATTTCTTCTATATCTTCATCAAGATTCTGCTTTCTTCATCTAAACCCGTCCAAAAGTCCTATGTGCCCAAGCTTCACAAGGGTGATGTAAAGGATAAATTTGAAGCTATGCAGAAAGCAAGGGAAGAAAGAAATCAAAGGAGATCTAGAGATGAAAAGCAAAGAAGAAAAGAACAATATGTTAGAGAGAGAGAATGGAACAGGAGAAAGCAGGAGGTTACTTTTCTTTGCAAATATTTTATGTTATTTTAATATTCAGTATTGCACGTGAAAGTATTTTCACATTATTTAAAGACAGTATCATTGGAATCTCATTTAAGGTGTAAAAACTGTTTACTTTTTCTGTATTTCATCAACCAGATGAAAGAACTGCTTGCATCTGATGAAGATGACGATACAAAGTCATCTAAGACAGACAAAGGTTATGTTCCAAAGCTAATAGGTAAGAGAGGCCAAAGTTTAAAGGCCACATAACCCGCTGGGCAGGTATTAGATCTCGTTACCGAATTGTGTGTTTCATACCACAGGAACTGTTAAAGGCAAGTTTGCAGAAATGGAGAAGCAAAGACAAGAAGAAGAAAGAAAAAGAACGGAAGAAGAAAGAAAGCGCAGAATTGAGCAGGATATGATTGAGAAAAGGAAAATTCAAAGAGAATTAGCCAAAAAAGCACAGGAGGTATGGTGATCTGATCAAAATAAGGTATAACTGTAAATAAATCAGAAAAAGTTTTGTATTCAGCAAAAGTACGCTTTAAGATTTCTGATAGTAGTGGTTTACATGGGAGATACTGAATGGGATGGAACTGGGGAAGAAAGTGAAGACAAATATTCTCTAAATAATCTTTAGGGTAATCGTTTTTTAAGCTTGAGTTACAGGCAGAAGCAGGCAGACATAAAATGTGGTAGGAGTAGAAACCAGGCACAAGCTGGGGTTTGTAAGTGTTTATAGTATTTACTAAATTAATCTGAAAATATTGCTTTGATTTATGAACCCTTACTTTAGGCAATTTTTGCTTATTTATAAGTAAGTACAGTTCAGTGATAGATAAACTGAGGCAAGGAAGAAGTAGGAAAATGACCTCATCAGGCAAGTATATGAAGGTACAAATAAACTAAAAGTCATGATAATTCAAGTCATGTTTTATTCCTTCGTCACTTTGTGAGCTGTCTCTGCATCCACACGTAAATAGACTCTAACTGTGCCAGTAGAGGAAATCTTGTCATTTGTAAAATTTTGCACTGGGGCATCATATTAAATTCCATTTGTAAGTTTTCTTCAGTGCTGCAAATACTGCAGTGCAAGTAAACATTGAGATGATAACCAGGACCATAAGATTTATTTATTTTACAAAAAGTTAGGAATATTTAATTTAGGTTGGGGTTTTTTTTCGTATGAAAAGAGGTTTGGCTTTTGGTAAGAAAAGAGAAACAGTACTGCAGGAGAACTCAGTTTTCAACAAGAATTTATATAGTCTTTTCTACTTTCAACATTGTTACATTGCCTGCTAAAAGTAGTTTTATCCAGCAAATATTTAATTTACTTTGAAGGACAGAATTATATATCATGGAGAATTTTAGAAAGAATGTTACTGTATAAAACTACCACTATTAAGACTCCAAATACAACAGACTTTTTGTTGGCAGCTGAGGGGAAGACAGTGTCACTAAAATCAGAAATACTTCTGCTTTCATGTTTTTTGGTTTGTTTGTTTTGGAATACAATTATGGAATGCTCACATGAAGAATGAACACCTAAAGCACTTTTCTCGGTCCATCACTGAAGTGTTAAGAATGCTGAAGCATGCTTTGTGTACGATGTCACGTTACCTGTTCCTCAACTTGCTAACCTACCCGAAATATTCCACCAAAGGCTCAGCCGTTACCATCTCTGTGAATTTAAGTGCTGCATACATATCACTGACACACACACACACAAAAAAAATAAAAATCCAGTTCTATGTTTGAAAATCTAAAGGCAAAGAGCCAAATTAATGTAATCCTATGAAATTCTTATTTAATAGATTGATGACTTTAACAATACGGGAACTGAATCAGCAGCAGAGGTAATCAGCTTTTTTTTTTAAAGAAATGTTCACCTGCATTTTTATTCACTTTGCTTTATTACTGTAATATGGGCTGGGAGGAGTTCCAAAAGGGCACAATTATTTCACTGCAGATCAACCAAGACCTAAGAACTTTTTAAAGCATGCAGAAGTGTTTATCTGCACTTAAAACTCAATTATTTAAGTTTTAGAGCCTGAAGCGTGAATAGTATGTTGAAGGGTTCAGAACACCTCAAACACAAATATTCAAAGCCACCACAATGATTTGAGGCATACTGACAATGATACTCTAAATCCTCTGGCTTTGGAAAGTATCATCATAAAGCTCTTTGCCTTAAGCTTGTCACTAAAAGGGGGTTCTGTCAATATACTGATGTTTGAACAGTGGTCTCAACTTGCTGGTAACTTTTTTTCCCCTCAAATGAACTCATTTAACACATGGGTTTCTATTTTAAATCTTGCAAACAAATATATGATTTCAAAAATCTAGGCTTGAAGGTCCAATCACCTGTCACCACCACAAAATCACATTCCTGTTACAGTTAAAAAAGAAAACAACACACCACCAAAACCTATTACTTCTAAGTTATTTGACAGTGTCCTTGTTATTATGGTATCTAACTTAAAAAAAAAAAAAAAAAATTGGGTGAAGCATATTTTGGTATTTAATCATTAATCATTATCATTAATTTATGAAAATAATTTTGAAGCAGAGACATCCTTCGAAAGCAAATTAATCTGCTTGACAAAGAACAAACTTCTAGTACTACCTTATCCCAACCACTGTATCTCTCTTATATAGTAAGAAGTAGACTGCCACCTCAATTCCTACACATTCAAAATTCAACTTGTTCTTATCTTATCCCAATAATGAATACTTATAAGAAATAGTTAATGAAAATATATAAAGAAATGACACCTTGCCAGCAGTTGTGTTTTAGGTATAATTCAGTCTTGATGCTTTCAGATATTACAAGAAAATTAGTGACTGTCAGAGGCAGATAGTTTTATTCTTGTTAATACTCAGTACAAGTAATTATTTTGGAACTTTTGGTGCACACAGGTAAAAAAACCAACAGTTTAAGAATTAAGTTACCTAGAAGCCAAGCTTTATGAAAATATAATAAATATCTTTTTGGACAGGAAGGGGATGATTCGCTACTGGTTACAATAGTGCCTGTAAAACCCAACAAAACACCTGGGAAGATGAAAATAAACTTTGATGACACAGGAAAAGAAAGAGCAGAACAAAAAGGCAGACCAGATGAAGAAATGAAGCTTAAACATGAGGAACAAAACCAATTCCTTAAGGAAACCAAGTGCCTTTCATTTCTCACGGTAAACCGCTCATCTGAGAACATCTAAGCAATAAACATGTATTATCTAGAAGGCAACTACTGCATTTTTCTTATACAGGGTGAAAATCAGGACAATGAAACACAAGCATCTCTGTCACCTGGTAAGCTGAAAGTAACTTTTGAAGAACTTGAAAGACAAAGACAGGAAAACCAAAGGCGGCAAGCAGAGGTAGAAGCAAAACAGCGTTTAGAAGAGGAAAAACGTGCCTTTGAAGAAGCGAGGCAGCAAATGGTAAGTACATGTTCTGTGCATGTTGCAATAGAATTTTGATAGAGGATATGCCTTTACATCCACTCCTAAACCTGATTCTTATTGCTTAGCTCCATTTCAAGCTGAAAATTCTGTCACCACTAAGTTTTGAAATAGACGCTCTCATCTTGGTTCTAACTCACTAACCAAACAGGCATAACTCTCTTATTTTAATAAAACAAGGAAGTTTTGTGTTATAAATTTGTTGTCAATATTATCAGTTGTCATATCTGCACTTTGTAGTACCTTAAGCTGTATATCCTCAAGAAGAAAATTACTTTTCTGATTTGATCACGAAATTCATTTGTTTCAGTAAGCAATTTTTATGAAAACATTCTGTAATTGGAAAATGCTACTTCTGACTCCCACATTTATTTATAAATACAATATATTATGGTTTTTTTTTAAATTTGTTTTTATGAAGAAAAGGAAAGACAGGTTGGCTGTCTTGCAGGTAGCGGTGTGAATAACAGCGTACTACAAATTACAAGATTCAACAACAAAACGTCACTCAACTCCTGTTTTATATAATTTGCAAAACTACTGCCAGTATCATAAGCCAGACTTATTTTAGTTCAACTATAAACAGACCTCACCATAGTTTGCTCTTCAGTCACATTAAAGGAATCACTTAGCACTAGCTAAGATAAGATACACCAGATGCTTCAGTACTGTATTTGCTATTTTGCTACACTCTCTTTGCAAAAGCTTTATTTTGAAGTTCTCTGTTTAAGTATCCTTCCTCTATACAGTCTCAAACATTGTGACTTTGTTCATTCACATATAAAGAAGTTTAATGAGTCTCGTTTTTTCATATTTCATGAGACCTCTAAACATATTATTTCTAGGAACTTGCTAATTTTAACTTTAAAAGAACAGTGTAAACATAAATTACCATTCTTAAACAAACAAGATCATTATATTGACTATATTTCAAAAACAAATTGCTGCTCGAGGGAAAAACAAAACAAATGAAAAACCAGCACAAGACAGAACCTCCAGAAAGCTGAACTTCTGAAATTCCCTCAGCTCAGGCAGATGCCAAACCTGAAGTTAATACCTGCTTCACCCCTGCCTCTTGTCTTCCCTCTACCCTTGAAAAAAATTACCTAATCATTCCATAACAGTAACCTTGGCATTATGTCACTAATACTCATTTTTGTTTTCTTTCTGGAGTAGAGATACGAGTGAAAGAGAAAAGAAAATGAAGGAGGGGGAAATCTGCGAAGTTACTGTAGCCACTCTAATTGAAGTTTTCTTCACATCTCCCACCCTCATATATCTGCATTTATTAACCAAGTCATATAAAAGTCTGACAATTGAATTTACAAATTCAAAAGTAAAACAAGTCTCCCCTGTGGCCATTTTCTACTATGCAGTTATATCTGGTATCAGTGGTTGTCAAAATGTCAAGTAAAAAGTTTCCTTAAAGGAAGAGTTCAGCACTTCAATTCCTTAGATTCTTTTTTTTTTTTCTTTTCCCTTATGAGTTCCAAATAAAAGACCTCTGTAATTCCCTCAGCTGTCTACCCAACATACCAGGCTTGCTTGCAGTACGCAGATAGTTGGAGTATTAATACTCTTGACAGTTCCCAGTCAATTTCCACCATTAATAAATGAGGCACCTCATGATATGCTCTGAAGATGGTTCATTCTTTTGTTCTTCGCTGCAGTTTGCAAACAATGGGTTTCTCTTGGCAGATAATGTTTACTGGAGATAAGAAATAATGAAATATCTCACTTCCCTTTCTTCAGTGATGATTAAATGTCTAAAAAGAAGAGAAACAAAAACGTCAGTCTGGATTCAAGATGTTACTTTAGTTTTGCTATAAAACTACAGCCTTCTTTCAAACTGCTAAGTGAAAACTCAGTGGTATAAAAGTCAATGAAAATGATGTGAAGAAAGTGAATAGGGAGTGCTTGTTTACAGGAAATAATCCAACCCTGAAACTATGAAACAGCTACTTAATTGTTTGTCCTTTTCCTGATAAGACATCCTGCTTTGAAGTACACCTTGAAGTGATTTAAATAAATATAGAAGGGATATGGGATTCTGAAATATATTTCCTCTCTCTCTTTGCTGGTTAAAATGAAGTTTAAAAAGTTTCTTCTAGGAACCAAACCATCATATAGAATCATAGAATCCTTGGAGTTGGAAGGGGCCTCTGAAGGCCATCTAGTCCAACTCCCCTGCAATGAACAGGGACACCACAGCTACATCACTCTGCCCAGGGCCTGATCCAGCCTCACCATGAAAGTCTCTATTTTTTCTCCAGGAGAAAAAAACAATTATAAAGAATCAGAAAGGAATTAGTGGAGTATTTATTATTCAGAATGGATACATAAACAAACCAACCTTATCTCAGTATTACATATATATATATTGTATATATATAAATTTATATATTGTATATATATATATTTATTTTTTTTTCCCCCTCTCTGTTTTCTCTATAGATAAATGAAGGTGGCCATGAAGAATCTGAAAATTCTGGTAGAGAATTCCGTCCTGGTAAACTTAGGCTCAGTTTTGAGGAGATGGAAAGACTGAGGAGAGAAGAGGAAAAGAGGAGAGCAGAACAAGATGCAAGAAGACGTATAGAAGAAGAGAAAAGAGCATTTGCTGAAGCACGGAAGAACATGGTATGATACTTTGTTTAGTATTTAGTTTATCATTTTCCATCAGTCTCCACAATGAAAGGGAAAAGTTTTAAATACAATCAGGTATATGCTCTAACTTTATTTATTAGTTTACCCTACGAATTATTAGAAGCTAAACTAATCAAGGTTCTCCATAAAAAATTATCAAGAAATTATCCTTCCTCAAAGCAAGCCTAGAAAAGATCTCAAATGAAAACCAGATGCTGTTTCCAACTGCTAGTACTATGCTAGGTGCAACAAACATGGAAAGCAGAGTATCTTCAGAAGGAAGTTTTTGTTTTTGGCTGGGTGCAAGGAACAAATTCCAGTCTCCTTAGCTGCAGTTTTCCAAGTTAATCTCCCTACACTTTTTACTCACTTAAATGTAATTAATGCCACACTAGAAGAATGCTCACTGCAAGTGCATATTCTGAGGTCATCTGTGGCCCTTGAGGAAGGAAAAAACGAAGAAGCTGAAGTCAGCTAATTGATGTTTTTATTGTATTTCATTACTTGTTCAGAGAAACAGAAAAGGCAACTTGTGGAATTTACTGTTGCAACTTTTTATACAGAACATCAATCTGGAACTGATCCCTGTGATATATGATGATAGAATTTGAATTAAGATTATATCAAAGATAAATTTTCAGGGAGCTGAAAGACTGACACAGTGACATTATTTGGAAGGAGAGATGGATGCCTAACATCGGAGAGTCGGAGCAGTAGTTCATACACAAAATTGCATGGAGTCTTTCACTGCTTATTCCAAGAAGTTCAAGTTTCAGCAGGCTTTTGGATATAAGCCAACTACTTTCTGGTGGATGCTAGGAAATACAGTGTTAAATTAGTCTAATACCAACTGAAATGCAAGTATTGTATTCTTCAAAACAAAGGGCAAGACGTACCACAAAAGGCTGTGGAGTAACACACATATCTGGCAATCTCTTCCTTCATCCCCCGGTGTGGCTCTACTGAAAGACCATCTGCATGCCTAATTCATTTTCTTTTTCTCCATAATTCAAGGTGATGCTTGTGAAGCAAATTAACATTTTGTATGGCTTTTAGTACTGTTAGCAGTGCTCCCTCTGGCTGAAAATTGGGCTGAAGACAAGACCTCTGCTTTGAAAGACTACCCACAAAATTACAATGTAAATTTATACCTGATTTTGTACTGGAAAGCAAATATTGAAAATAATGTCTGTGGTCTGTGCACACCTCTGAAGTGGGAGCACAGTACCTTAAGCCCCTGGAAAAGGAGTGCTACTGGATTTCTGCTATTATAATCTTTATGAAAAGTGAGCAGATAATTCAAAGAAAGTAAAGCAAAGGCACAAAAAGCAGAATGCCTTCTGTTTTTTACTGCTTTCTTCAGAATATTTTTTCTGCCTGTGTAACAAAAGCTTAAGCATTCCGGCAAGAAGAATCTCATTGATTAATCAAGGCTTAATCCATTTGATGCAGCACAGCCTGCAACTGTAACAGCAGACTTAAAGATGTTCACTAGTCTAAAAAATTAACTGAAGACGTTTTTAAACACACACATGCTTGAAAAATTTTCTGTTAATTAGCATCCTGAAAGAATACAGAGTTTCCTTAGAACAGAAAATACAAGCGTTATCCACACCTACACAATATAGCAGCAATGTGCTGATGTGCTTTTTAGCATTTTAAGAACACATTAGTCATCTCACTCAGAATTACTAAAACCTCGTGTTCATTTTTAAGTGTTTAAATTGTTGTTTTAGAACCTCTTCAGACTTCTAGTTCTTTTTGAAAAAATACACACAAACAGAAGTAGTAACACTGCTGCTGAAAACCACAAATGCTACCTCTACCTCCTTTTGCAAGGACCTCCCAATTTTACATTTTCTTCTGCTACTTCCACGCCTCCCACTATCAACTTGATCCTTTTCAGACTCAAGCATTCATTTCTCTCCACTGTCAGTCGCTTTCCATTAGTAACTACGTGAAGAACCTGTCTTTGTATGAACAAAAGCTGTTCTATTTTGTATCAATCACTGTTTGCCCACTGAAAATTGGCTAGCAGAGCTGCACACCACTGCTGTTGCAGGACTCTTTCCCACAGCTCTCTGTTCCCATTTGTAGAAATCAAACCAGACCAAGCCACAGTCTCACATATAATATTTACCAAGCTAACCACAAGGGTTTTGTGTATCACACAATTCAGCTGATATTATCCTTTCTCTTTTTTTCTCTTAAATCAGGAATAAGTTAGCTTACTATCCTTTCATTACTGGCTCAAAAATCCAAACAGATGCAGTTGTTTGGTCATATGCACTTTTTAAGTTCATACACAAATATGTTAATACATTTTGAATTAATGCTTCTTGCTTCATAAGCATACAAATTCATACACCATCAGAAAGAGACTTGCACAGCTCTTTATCAACTTAGCTGTAGTTATCTCCTAAAAAATATGCAGCTCTGCATTGTTTTCACTGAAGGAAATAGTTTACAGCTTCATTTTTTGGACTCCACTTCTCCATGACACAATTTCTACAACTATGCTTGTATTATGCAAAACGAATGAAGAATGGAAGGAATGGTGGGGCTGAAGTCCAACTGAAAGCTTACTCACAGGGAAAATTTGAAGGAAATCTATAGTGACTATGAGTATTTGGTTGAGCCAAAAAGAACAACAACAAAAACCACAGAACAATTACTGAAGGATCAAATAAAAACAGAAACTGGCAAAATAGGTCAGAACAGCAGTATGAACAAAGATGGCACAAGCAGCAGTAGAAAGTGCAAATTACGACAGCAGTAAGCAGCAATAAAGGAGAAAGGGAAGTACTAAAGCATTTTGATGTGCATATATATATATATTTAATAAAGTTAAAACACTTTCTCAATTGAAAGCTTTGATCCATTAATCCCTTCTAGAATTTGGATGATGACTCCTGTTAGGAATGTCCAGAATTTCAGGCAGACTGGGCTCCACAATGTTTGCCACAAGACTTTTCAAACATGCACTGACTCAATCATGCCAAAAGCTGTTATTTTTGTGCAGTTCTGGATCAGTATTTGACCTCATCTCACACCTTACAGACTGCTCTTGTTGAGAAAGTCTCTATCAGTGTGACAGGTTTACATAGTTACACACGCAAGTAGACTCACATAGGTTTTTACCTAGAATTTGTTTTCCTATGCAACTCAGATGGCTATGCTATCACCCCTGCTTTAACAAGTACAGTGGAATCAAATACTTGTTTCTAGATTTCCTGCTTTTGGAATTAATTAAGAAGTGCTTTTCTGGGGCCATACAATCCTTTTATAAATTGGTCAGAAAAAGAAGCCATCTTCTCATGCAGAATGATCATTAACGCCCAGCCAGGCTGCGCAGCCTGAGAAAAGGACAGGGAAACAAGGAAATCCTCACTACAATGAACTGGCAACATGATTTTGTATCTTCCATTTGTGCATAAGTTTCTCACAGACAATTCTTCTCACTTATACATATTAGCAATAGTGGTATCAAAGAAATATAACACAGTTTGCTAGAAGAAAGACTACAGATACTTCAGTGTTAAGGGCAATGCCATTTAGACAAATACTTCATTTAAGGACAGCCTGTGGAATGAACAGGAATTTACAGCTTTGAGTCCCAAAGCTGCTTTTAGAGGACACACTCTCCCATCATCTTGTAGAAAAGACTGCATTTGTACAAACACCTTCATCTCCATTATAAAAAGTTTAGTGCTGTAGTAAGAAAGAACAAAACCCCCAAACACTTTCCTTCTCAAAACATGAGACCTGTTGCTCCATTCCTGCATCTCTCTGCTCTGTGGCAGAACACTTGGATATTTCCTCCCAAGTCCCCCTGCCATTAACAATCTGAATTTCCAGCAGGTGCTGGATGATGATGAATCACCAGAAATGTTTAAAACATTTTCTCAAGAATCTCTCATCCCTGGTAAACTGGAAATCAATTTTGAGGAGATGCTGAGACAAAAGATGGAAGAAGAAAAGAGACGCACGGAAGAGGAGCGTAGGCAAAAGTTGGAAATGGAAAAGCAAGAATTCCAGCAGTTAAGACAAGAAATGGGAGAGGTTTGTACATCAAAAGATGTGTTAAGCATGCTCTGAAGAAAAATACAATGTTCAGAGTTCAGAGTTCAAGATTTTAACTGGGAGTTCCTTTTTAAGGGATTTTAAAACCAATGCTTCTGTATTACGTGAAAAGAATGAAAATCAAAAATATCTTTTTATAATGTTGCAGTCATTTAATTAGTGATCCACCTACTAAAAAACTTGTATCCCCTTGCTACTCTTAAAGTAAAAACAATTTCAAATTTGTCCTTTCAGCATTTTATTTTAGTTACCTGCAGATTCTTCTGTGTAAATAAAATGAATACACTGTCTTTCCAACCCAGGGAAAACAGAAACACCTAGGTTCAAAGTTAAAAAATGAAAAAAAAAAAACAACCAACCAAAAACAAAACCAAAAGAACAAAATTCCTGCCCTGTTCAGGGGGATGCGGTGTTAAATAATTTGGAGAGAATTACAGTGACCTCAGGTTGTTTCTAGTGAGTGTATCAAGGATTTGTAGGCTGTCACAGCTCATTTTAAGAATCACACACAGAATTCGCCTTGCATACCAGATGACTGGAACATCACATTCATGAAGCATACACCAATTTGATTTGGTTGTGGGTGGTAATTTTCAGAATATGATTCCCTTTTGAAAATTAGGGAATGACTTTTTTTTTTTGTAAGCAAAGCTAAAGCAAGTAATAGAAGCTTGTGGGCTTTGCAAGGACATTTTGCATGCTGGGGAAGAAGACAGACAACTGAAATATATTCTCTTACTGCCTTCAGAGGTCATGAAGTGATAGAGCACAATATAAACAATTACAGCTGCAGACATAGTTTGACTACAGTGTCCAGAAAGGTCACTTCTTTTACAGCTGTGACATCCTGAAATCTCGTTTTTTTTTTTTTTTTTTTTTTTTTTTTTCCTGTAAAACCAGAGAAAAGACGTTTTAAAATTAAAGCTTAAAGATGCTATAAACTCAGTATAGTCCAGACCACACTGAGAGAAAAGTTATTGGGGAGAAAAGATCTTCAACTTGAAATAAATCCAAGCTAAAAGAATTGTTCAAGTGCTTAAAGTTACACCAATCTGTGGGGAGAACAGGTAGTGAAAATAACCAGGATATATTTTCTATCTGATATGTTCTGTTATTTCTAAACAGCTGGAAGAGGAGTCTGAAACTTTTGAGCTAAGCAAAGAATATGAAGAATTAATAAAGCTAAAAAGAAGTGGTTCCATTCAAGCGAAGAATCTGAAAAGCAAGTTTGAGAAAATAGGACAATTATCTCAAGAAGAAATACAGAAAAAGATTGAAGAAGAACGAGCCAAAAGAAGAGCAATGGATGAAGAAATAAGAGAAAGGGAAGCTGAGAAGTTTCAAGAGGTAATTTGTGTTCTGTATGGTAATGATTTACTTAACTAGCACAACTAATAGTACTGGGCACTACTATTGCTTTCACCAAAATTTGCTGTATTTCCAACACGATTCTGTCCTTACTTCTCTGTTCCCTTCTTTGGATGTATGATGGTGGTATCTCTAAAACTGCACCAGTTTATCATCAATCATTTGCACTCAAGCAGAGATGTGTTTTTCTGCTCACACTTCAATTCAGCACTTTAAGAAACTGCTGGCCTGAGGTGCTGAAACATGCTGACTTTTGAGTCTGTTCTATTAATGGTCATGCAAGTTGCTGCTCCTTCTGAACTCTAATTCGCTCTCCACCAGATAAATCAAAGCCCCACACTGAGGCTTTAATATCTGCAATCATTCACTTCAGTATCAGTTCAGAACGTCTTAAACTTTTAATTTAACGAGTGACACTAACATTTCTATAAGGTCAACAACCTGCTTAAGTGTTGAAGCCAGAACAGCATGACATAAAGTTAAGTGACAGCACTTAGCATTGCCCCAGGAGGGTACGCTGCTTACACGGGAAAGTAAAATCTCTAGAAAATATTTTTCTAATACATTTGAAATTACTTTTGCAAATATTTTGTATTTCTGTCTTCTCCCCTCCCTCATCTACTCTACAATAATTTTCTGTGATCATTAAGCTGTTTATTTTCCAAAAAATGGAGCAAATGCCCAGCTAAAAATAGCAATCCACAGAGTAGATAATTTAATTGGGAAGGCCTGCTTTTCATGGCCACAAATAAAAAGGCCAATAGTACAAATAAGAACTTGTACAAGCAAATCAGCAGTGACTTCTAAGACACCAGCTATCTGCACAATGCGAAGAAAGGTTCCATATCTCTAGTACGTGACAGTAAGAGACAGCAAGTATTCCAATTACCATTTCTATACTTTACAAAAACCCTGCATTTTTCTTTTCCTTACCTTAGTTTAACAGTTTATCGTCTCTAATCCAGAGCTACAGCTGTAGCCAAAGTTATTTCTATTGCGTTATTACAACATACTGCTATTAAAGTGCCATCAAGAGTGGGGCATCATAAGAAACATCTGAATTCATAGTACAGACTTCTACCTGTACAATACATTGTTTCTTGAATCCATACCTTGCAGACTCGAGCAAGTTGTTTTAGAAAAACTTGTAATTGAAATATTAGACTAAGGTTCATCAAATGAAATGTTTTTGGTAATTTTTAGGGGGAAAAAAAAATCACCCATCTCAGAACCTGAGAAATTATTAAGAGACTTCATTTTAAATCCAACATTAACAAATCTGAGGGGAGAAAAATAACCAAAAGGACTCAGGGAGGCTTTGCACAGTTAAGTTTACTGATGTGTTAAACTAGTACTATCGCTGTGAACATTTAAAAAGTAAAACATGAGTATCTCCTATTTTTTTTTCCCCCCAAGGATGACGAGGTAGATGTGAGACCAGCCAAGAAATCTGAGGCTCCATTTACTCATAAAGTAAATATGAAGGCACGTTTTGAGCAAATGGCAAGGGCTAGGGAAGAAGAAGAACAGAGGAGAATTGAAGAACAAAAATTACTCCGCATGCAGTTCGAACAAAAAGAAATTGATGCTGCATTACAGAAGGTAGAGATTACAAAGTACCTTTTCTTCAGTCCTCAATGTCATTTAACTTGGCTTCTGATTACCACTTCTGGCATTGTAGCCATCAGTATAAAACGAGCATTATACTTACATAAATTACTGTATTTGTGTAATTGCTTTTGAGTTAATATTTTGAAGAGCACGAGAAATATGTTGGAAGCAACCTGCAGTTTCCTTTAAATATTCTGAAAATGCAATCACTATTCATGCCTATACTTTCCCCTAAGACACCAACCATACCAGCTACATTAAAACAAAGTTTAGACAGCACTTGCTGCTTGTTCCACATTCAGAATGTTGTTTTCTAGCATGGATAGGCATCTCCCCTTCTTAAAAACAACAGCTTTTCTGTAATCAACTACATGTCACTAGCAGTCGTGCTGCTATTGCTACTCTGAAAATTCTAAACTGGATTATTTTAAAACAGAAAAGGGAAGAAGAAGAAGATGATGAGGGAAGCGTTATTAATGGTTCTACTTGTGAAGATGAGGAAGATCAAGCTCGATCTGGAGCTCCCTGGTTCAAGAAGTCACTGAAAAACACATCAGTTGTTGATGGTGAGCCAGTGAGATTTACAGTTAAAATTAGTGGAGAACCAAAACCTCAAGTCACATGGTGGTTTGAGGGGGAAATGTTGCAGGACTCTGAGGACTATCAATATATTGAAAGAGGAGAAACCTATTGCCTTTATTTGCCCGAAACCTTCCCAGAAGATGAAGGTGAATATATGTGTAAAGCAGTCAACAACAGAGGCACATCTGCTAGCACCTGTATTCTCACCATTGAAAGTAAGAGTTAGTATTTTAATTTGCTTAAATCTCAAATGCTCTTCTTGTATCTTTCCTATTATGAAAAATCTATTAATCTCTCTCTTAACCTTTTTATTTTCTAGCTGATGACTACTAATGCTCTACTTTAGCTGGAATCTTTCTTCCCCTCAAAACTTTCTTACTGCATCATCTCTTTTTCTGATGGGGCCAACTAAAGAAAGCAAGGATATGCATTGTCATTCCTGCATCAGATATGAATAACCTTCAAGTTGTGCATCCAGGTTCCTTGCTCAGTACAGAATTTAGTATGGCAGGCTAAAAAGAAGGAATCAATGTGTGAAAGATCAACTAAAAGGAAAAACTGAATGATAGTGGCGCTCCCATATTTGAAGACCAACTGTTGTGTAATAGTATAAAGCTAAATACACAATCTGGAAACTTTTGTAGTAGTGTAAATCTACTGGTATAGTTTTGCATGAGCACTAAATATTTAAGCTGTCTTACTTTATCCCAGAGGCATAGAACTGGCAAAAGGAAATACTTATCGATGATTTTTCAAGAACTCAGTGTATTATTTTTAAACAATAAAAGATTACATAACTGCTCACTTTCATTGTTCTGTGGTCTAAGAGCATTAGTTTGGTGGCTGTGTTTTTTTTTAAATAGACTTGCATTTGAACTCTTAAGCTCTTATCAACCCATGCAGTTGGTAATCCAAACAGTACGAATAATCTCAGTAAGGCCTACAGTTATCATTACAGCATCAACATTCGCTTGTAAAAAAAAAAAAATCTTTTTCATTTCTTAAAAGACACAGAAACAGCTGGCAATGAGCCAACAGTCAGTTGACAGGAAGGAAACATTTTCAGCAAGTACATCGTTTTTCAACTTTCTTTTGATGCAGTGAATTTACTGCTGCATCTCTAAACTACACCTGCTTGAGGCGTAGTTTATTTTTCAGTAAGATCTCTAAGGTATCAGTGCTAAAGTCATTGTGCTAAACCCATCTGAACTTTTTAGCATAAGCTTCTTTAAGAGTTACTTCACAAATAAGCCACATTTTCAACTGAAGAGCACATGCAGAGCCTTAGCACAAAACATGATAAGCTAGAGTAGTTTAAGTTTATGGAATCATGTAAAAATTATTAAGAAATTTTACTACGGTAAACATGCTGACTGCCATTAGTATAGTTACCTATGGAAGTCACTCTTTTGCCTCAAAATAGTTGTAAAATTCAGAGAAATCTTGAAAAAAGTTATAAGTTGCATGATGTTTTCAGTGAGTATTTTAATAGCCACATAAATAGACTTTCATGTGGGTGATGTTCATTCACATGAGTCTTTGTTGCGATATCTTTCCTCTAGAGCTGTAACTTCTAATGGAGGCAGGGTAGGAGCATAAGAAAGACAAAAACATTGCTATTATTATCCATCAGTTTACATTTATTGAGAAAAACCATACAAAAAACATCATACAGTTAACGTGTACCCATATTACATACAATGTCAATGCAAGCTCAAAACCACATTTTTGTAAAGCATTCAATTTACCTCAAGTCCAAGCTGCATCTCCCTAAGACACTGTTCCCATCACAGTTGCCTTTTAAAGCCAATCTTCTTTTTACACACGGGTAGTTTCTGCAGAGAACACTTTTCTCAGGACGAAAATGCATTTCACATGCACGCAAGAGAAATATTTGTGCATACATACGAGTTTTATAAGCTATTACTAGGGAGGAAGGAATCCTATCAACTGCAGGCTTTCTGAAAGGCCCGGTCCTCCCTTCCTCCCCCCACTTCCAGACAAAAGCAAAATAGGAGCCCTTAGCATGCAATGGAAAACTTAAAATTACTTTGGAAGAGAACAGGGGAGAAACATTTTCTGTCATCTGATACAGTAAAATACTACTGGTAAAAGATGAAACATGTTAAGAGAGGCTGTGTAAGTGAAGAACGATCCTGTCTGCCTGCTCACCTTGAACAAAACATGACCTGTGATCACGCTAGACTGAAGATTATCCACCTGACATTTTACTTCATGTCCTACTACAGTCTAGGCTGCAGAAAGGTATATGAAAAATCTTTTCCCCACTTAAACATGCTTCCCTTACAGAACTTTTCATATTCTTTAAATTTTATCTAATTTGTTAAGACTCAAGGGAAGAGAAAAAAAAAAAAAAAAAAAAGCAAGAACCACATAAACGCAGCTTATGGACAAGTTCATTACATTTCTAAGAAAGTCTACTTAACTTCTGCCATCAAAGTAACTCCAACAATGTTGGTGTTTTTTGGGTTTGTTTTTTTTTTTCCTTTTCTTAAAATTCTCCTAAGAACTACGAATTTGGAGAGTTGAAAAATAACCACCTCATGTAGTACAACAGCACGCCTGTAAGCTCTGCAGTGACAGTCAATACACCTCAAGTGCTAGATGCTGAGGTAAGAAACTCGTCCTCCACACCCTAGCAACATTCCAATAAACCGGCTTTCTTCCTCATTTCCTCCCACTGGCTAAACTTACCAATTGAAATATTGTTAGTAGTATTTCAGGAATGACAGTTATAAGCAAAAAAGTACCATGTAAAATGAAGTGAAGAAATGACTCACCCCAACACTAAATTCACAGTATCAAAATCCAAATGGTACACACCTAACTTTTTCTTGTGTCAAAAATGAAGTCAAATCACATATCACACTACAGATAATCAAATATTAAGTAGCTCGAGAAACTAAACGACAACTATTGATTCAGTTCAAAAAGTCAAGATATCTAAGCTTGACCATATAGAAGAATACAAATTAAAACTGCTTGTTTAATATTATTAAATCACAATTAAAAAAAATAACAGATCATGGAACATTTATGGTCAAACAAATAATACTTTAAAGAATGAAAAGTGATCAAAACAAAAATTATACCCTACACCATGGGATACATTTCAAATCTGTTATGCTTTTGCCAATTTTACCTTCTACATGGAGCCCTTCTATGGTCCATGCTCATCGGCTCACCAATGGCATACACTCAAAGGATTCCTCTTTACTGGTAGTAACTATCTCAGGACCTGATTCTATGAGCTATGATTTGGTGCTTGCAGCATCTTCAGCACTGTGTGTGAAAATGAAGGCAGTATTTTTGAATATTTTTCTTGAATGTACAGATAAGCAGGACTTTTGAAAGAGGAGCAGCACATTTCAGAAACAGAATAATCAACAACAAAAAACCAAACAGATGCTGCTTTACTTTAAGCTAAAAAAAAAAAAAAAAAAAAAAAAAAAAAAGAAAAACCTGTACCAGACCATCTGTAAGACATACAAACATTTTAACTATCAAAATATACAGCAATTCAGTTAAAGTATCAAGAAACAAGATACACTGACTGATATATGGATAAAATATTATTTGCTGTATTGTTAACATTTAATTGGTGCACATGCTTTTCCAAGTAAAACATACTAATCTGTGAAACTCCAGATTCTATTTTCCTACTATGTCAAGTATGAATTAACAAACTAAGTTATCTAAAAATGCCACTAAAACACTGCAACTGTAAGACAAGTCATCAAGTTCAACGGCAACAAGAAGTCATATTCTTTGTATTTACGTCTTATGGGCTGAGTCAGAACAGTGCCCTGCTATAAAAAACATTTGTGAAGGCTGTTGACATTTCTATCACAAGTAATTCCTGCATATTGTAAAAGTTTTGATTCTTTAATTGCAACAAGTAGCTATTTGAGGAAAAAGAACAAAAAACAACTACTTATTCTGCTTGACTTCAGTTACTGCAGTCTACTCATCTTTTCTTTAAAAAACAAAAAACAAAAAAACATATTTACCCAGAAATATAAACAGTTGTTTAAAAACTTAAAGAGACTTTCCACTGAAATGGAACCGTGAGTAACAATGCATTTGGGTAAGCAGAAGATTGCTTTTCAATACACAACCACAAAGATCTCACAGGGACAACATTAATGTACTGAAATATTTAAATTTATATACTTCCTTAGGTTGTGCTTACCTGTTGCTTTTTTGCAGCAGAACCTAAGGTGGAAGGTCTGGGAAGGCACTGTGAAGTATAAATAATTGCACTGTTTGCAATTAATAAAGATTTTATACCTTAAATGAATCAAAATCAACAGCCTCCATTTTGTGAATGATAAAGAATCCAGTGAATTCAGTTTTGCTCAGTTCAGTACATAACAAATGCACCACTCTTTAAGATTATCTACAAAATACCATGCAAAATATCTGAACTATTATACTTCATACCCTACACTAAAGATAGAAAATACCCTCCTATTCTTTATAAGGTACCAGAATAATTCCTAATTGTTAAAGGGATAAAAATAATTCCTTCCATTTCTACAGCACAGTACATATATTGCTAATTACCTGAATAAACTACTTCAAATTTCAAGCCTTAACTTTTACTTCTCTGTGCAGCCACCCTAAAAAAATTTATTCTCAAAGCAACAATACGTTGTTCCAAGAAGATAAAGTAAGTTACAGAATTAAAACATACCTACATCACTACATATCTGCAAACTATCTGATGACAAAAACAACTTCTGTCTATCAAGTGGTTCCAAAAACTTCAATGTTACGATATGCATACTTTAATACACTGAATGATACAGCTGTCTCAAGAGTACTAAAGAAAATACTATTACTCAGATAAACAGCAACATAATTCTCTCTTTTTTTTTTTTTTTTTTTTTTTCTATTGCTATAACATTCAGGAATACTTACCCACAAAGCTCACATTATGTGTATATAAATATGTATATACGCAAACCTATGTTTCTGAATTAAGAAGCAATTAAGATTTCCTAAGATATCAGCACTGTATTCCAACATAATATTCACACAAGTATGGCATTTTCATTATGTGGAACATTGACAAAAAGATACTGTTGCAGTTCATCAATTTGTCATTCTGATGTACTTACAGTGCAATGCTCCTTGAAGGAACAATCAAGGATGATACACAGCACAGTCCTCCTCACCCCTACAGAGCTAGTTCTATACTGGCTGGATCAAACCTGCACTTCAACAGACAATGGCAAGACAGACTGTATTGCATGTTCTCTAATATATGCAAAGAGCCAATAAATATGCAAAGAGCAAACAGGATTTCAAGAGAATCAGATTTTTAGTATGAGCATTAGAGCAAGAAGAAATTTCAAGTATATTAAAAAAAATAAAAATCAATCGATTCAAGTACTGGAGTATTTACGAAAATAGAAGTTATCTGCTCTGCAGGAAGTTCTCAACCACTCCCCATCACTCAAACAAAACAGCGTTTCAAGGACAGATGCAATTCCTGTAACTACTATGCAGACCACATTGACTTTTCTACACTGAATTTTGAGTGAACTACTTTTAACTGAAGGCTTAAGCACATTAGACTTAAAATAACTTTTATAACTAGCCTGAAAAAATCCTTAAAATAGTTATGCAGGAACAGGTTTGAAGTATTCAATTAAAAACAAAAGTCATCTGTTGTAACAGCTGCACAGGTCTGAAACAGTGGTCACATGTAAAAGGAAATTTCACTGTTAATGCAATGGAAGTATGCCAAAAGATCACCTTCGACACATGCAGTTTTAACCAAATGGAAAGAAAATTAAGATATCAAGATTACTGTTGCTAGGCAGCAAAATACAATGAATGAAAGAGATCTTCCATCTACAACTAATCTGCAAGAGGGGAAAAACATGCTAATGACAACTGTTTAAACTCAACAAAGTCCCAAGGGGAAAAAAAAATAATCTCATTTGTGTACAGGTACCTTGATTCAGCGTTGTAAATCAATCCTATAATTCTTTAAATACCCACATATCCAACTTACCGACACAGGAGGTTTCATATCATTTATTGTAAAGCACAAAACAGGCATTTTAAAAGTGATAAAGAATACATTGAAAAAGTACATTTATATCACAAAGCATTGACCACATAATTGCAAATACATTTGCTGGAATGTGTACATCTACACTAATACTAAAAACAAACCATTTTTCATTTCTACACAGAAATATTACCTCCTATCAGTAGTGATAGATATTTTGTACATTTTCAAAAACACTATTTTTTTTTTTTTTAAACCAAACAAAATTAAGATCTTCATCAAGGCGTCTGCATCCATACATTTAACAAAGGTATTTTCCCCCACACAATGAAGCAAATACTGTATTGTCCACTTCTTATTATTGGCCCTGTGCAGAAGAGATACATAAGAGATACACAACAAGTTAAAGAAAATCCTTCAAATCGAGCTAACTCAGGAGTGAAGCCTTTAAGAAAGAAAAATTGGTTAATGTAAATGGTGGTGGCTTCTTGCATGGTTTTCAAAACCCTGGGAGGAGAAAGTTTTTTTTCTTTTTTTTTTTTTGTTTTGTTTTGAATTAAAATCACCAAACACACAGATATATACAGAAATCAAGTTATCACATGAACAACATCATCTATTACTTATTCTGATAATAGTTACTGTGCTAGGGAGAAAAAAAAAAAAAAAAAAGATGCATACTCCAAAGGCAACAAAGCAGGAGACATGCAAAAAAACATCTATAACCACTGAAACAGAAGCCAGCCAGAAAAAACACACTGAAGCAAGTTTATACCTGTGGTGCTGGAGGATGTTGTGGCATTCCCTGGGGACTTGTCTGGGCATAATATGCTGCCTGCTGCCTGTAGTACTCAGCCCATGCTGCGCTGTAATCCGGCTGACCACCTGGCGGAGCTCCAGCAGGCGCAGGAACTGCTTGACCTACAAGTGATTCAAGTTATATAGCTTTGCTGCTACAACACAAGTGAAACAATTTCAAAATCTTGCTGCCTAACAAACTTCACTTTGCTTACACTTCTGAAAAACATTGTGGTTGCTCCTTTTTACCTTACCACTCATTCTATTATTTTAATGCAGTGATTTCCACTGAGGAACCATTAAGACAGGTTTTTCCAACTCTTAAACCACAGTCCAAAGTCCTTATAAATATAAGGACATAAGTCCTTATAACATCCAGTCCAAACTGATCTGACCAACCAGTTTAAACCAAATACGAGTTAGCAAGGAAGATCACTTTCTGTCACCTACCTAGACTGACTTTTCTTATACTGTATGGGCTGCAGTACTTAATTTGTCAGAATATCACTTGTTCATTCTCCCAATTTTGATTTTCTCAGTGTGATTTCTGGATTTCTGCAAGTTATCTTTTTCCAAAAGAGCATTAATTTTTGTAAACCCTTATTCCACAAGAGTATGGCCCTGAAATTTCTCAACCACTGCTCAAGGCACAAGTGTAAGCATACACAGACATGCAGCTAAGAACAATCAATCTTTCCAACAAAATCAAACAGCACTTTAAAACATTTTTATAAAGGTGATAAGACTAATACATTGACTCTTTCAAAAACATTACAGCCAAACTCAAGTCCTAAGCCATACTACTATTTCAAGGAAGGTTCGTAGCAAGTGTATTTGCTTCCTTTCCCCTTATTTCAGAAAGAGCAAAACCACTCCAGTTATTACCACTATGTTCTTCACAGATTTTTATCTCAAAGGTTCTTTGCTAGTTACCAGTGAAGAAGATACCTGACTATGAACACAACCTTCTCTATTCAGCCACTGCTCGCACACAGCCAGACAGAAGGGGTCCATATATATTTTCTTAAACTTCAGAAACAGAGCAATTCTTCCTACTGTAATACACATTCTTAAGAGATCAGAATATTTCCATTTGGAAAAGAAAAGTCAGGACTGGATTACTACCACTGGAACACTACTGTTGGAATACGACCCACATCCACCCCCCCAACCAAACTGTTACACCTTTTCTAGCGTTCAAGGAAACCAAACCAAACCCTATCCTACCACACTACATCAAGCAAATCTAAGTAAAATGCAAGCTTCCATTCTTTACAATTTTAAGACAGTGCCCTTAGTCTGATCTTCTGCTAACAAGGGGGAACTCCCAAAAGATGAAGGCTGGAAGTTTTCAACACTGCCCACATCAACTCACTTTTATTCAACTACAAGACACAGAGCAGTCTTCTGGGGAATACAAGTATCAAGGGTTCTAATAAACTGCCTTCTACAGCATCAGACAGAAAGTTGCCTTGCTTTTTACTTGTGTTTTTAACCCCAAACTCCTCAGGAATAAAAAGTGTGAGCAGAAAATATGAATATCTGACACTGTGCTATCCCAAACATCTACAAATTAGTCTTCCATTCTCTAACCATATAGAATATAGGCAGTTTTCCCACTTATGCTGTTGGTATCATTAAAAATAAAAAACCTTCTCTCCATCATTTTTTAATTATACAGTAACACAAGTTTTCCTAGAAAAACCTATATTTACTGAAAACTTTGAGCTGGAACCACAAGTTGCTGTTTGCATTTATACCCTAACATAAATTACAATTTACGCTTCTCATCAGCAAGTTTAACCAAAGCTATCTTGAAAATGTGGCTACAAACCATCCCAGGATCCACTTTTTCCAAGTTTCCAAAGCAATATATGCATTAACTCCTACAATGACACACAGATCATTTAGTGAAATGTGACTTTGTGTTTCTTGGGAACCATTATCCTTGGAAGATTTTTACTTATGTAGTTAAATGTTTACTTGAACTCTGGCAGACAGGAAGAAAAATAGTATGTCTTCAGTTCAAGACAACAGCACCACTGTGTTTTCAAGCATTAAACTGCTATCCTGTTAACCTGAAGTTGTTTTAAAACAAGTTTTTAAATGTATGACTTAGGGTCCAAGGAGACAGAAAGCTTGAGCCACCTACAAGACACACATACAGTAACTTACCCGTGTGCATAAGCAATTTCATTAGCTCTTCAGTCTTACTTTTAATTGTATTTGCTACTCAAAGCAATAGTTCCTGTGCAAAACAAGGGTCTGAAAAACAGGACGGACCTCGCCACTATGTTTGTGAGTTGGTAACAGGTAAATTTCAAGCCACTGTTATTACATGCTTAAAAATCATAGGCAAAACATATGTTCTCTGTGATTAGCTGTGTCCTATTAAACAAGTAGAAAGTCACTCAGGAAAACAGCATTCCAGTTTTCACTGTGATATTCAGAGCACTTTAGTTTTCAGGTTACCATATGAGAAAAATCCATAGCATTAGTTGCAATATCACATGAAACTTGTTCAGCTTAGCACCACCATGAGCTTATCACTGGCTTATCAATGTAGCCTTTTCCAGTTGCAGAACTAAAACTATCTGGGCTCTGCACCCACATTTCAGTTCTATTACCTGAAACAGCATATGTACAATTTTTTAATAACAACTGTGTAATAATCTGTGCAGTGAGAAATCTGAAATGGAATCCAAGAATGACCCACAACTCTGAAAAGCAGAAGGCTTTTATGATTTACAAACTCAGGCAAAGACTCGAAAAAAAAAAAAAGATCAGAACTGTGTGTTTTACCTCTTACTTGATTTGTGTTAGAATTTATCCATTTTGAATTTTAAGAACAATTCTTTACATTTGCTAACGTCGTCTTCTCAGAGTCAAGACTCCTTTTTGGACTTGCTCCCCACAGCTACCCACCACCTTTCAAGCCAGCATTTAGTTAGAGTAAGTGCGAGACTACTGCAATCCCCACTTTGCATTACAGAGATAACAAATCAAAAAGATGGCAGAGCTCCTGCTAACAAATTAAATTACTCTTAATTTAAGGGCAATAAAAAAGCTCTGGTACCTTGCATTGACCATGTGAGCCGTAGTAATTGAGACAGCAAATTCAGAAAACAATTAACCGCCACCAAAACCAAACAATAACAAAACTAGTTAAATGAAACTGGAAGAATGTTCATTACCTTTAAAAACCAAGTGTTTCAAAGTTCAATTTTTACAGTTTGATACACAGTTCTTGAAATAACATCAGTGTTTTGTTTCATTTAAACATGCCACCAAAATAAGAATAAAAATAATTACATGTTGGTGAGTTGAGATCAAGTTGGTTGCATGTTGGTAGGAGGAACTAAGCGTGTTATTACTCCTAACTCCAAAGCTTTTGAAACATTTTACTGAAGAAAAGGGGGGGCCACACAAGGAGGGGGGGGGGGGATTAAAAAAAGAAAATAAAATCAATATGTCCCAATAAAATTAAACAGAAGAATCCCCAATAAATGAAAAACCAACAAATAAAGCAGATATCCTCTTATAGAGATCTACATCATGTATAATAAACATGAGGGATCAGTATAGTCTAAACATTTACATACAAGACTTTACCATGATTTAAAAGTTAGCGCTTTCTGCCAACGCACAAGATCACATATTCTCTCTTTAGTTAGTCAGTGATGGAACCTTAAACTGTAAATGTAAATACACTTTGCTTCTTACAAGTCAGGTTGATCAAATTATTTTAAAGAAGCTTGCAACATTATATAAACTTCAGCTGAAAGCACAACACTTCAATGCTGCAAAGCAAATACGATTCAAAAAGCACATCACATAAATGAAAGCTAGTTATGACTTTAATGACTTCCAAGGTTCAGGGTTTCAGTGCTATAATGTAGGGGACAAGTCCATAATACATTTTTCTTTAACTAAGAAAAATAAATCTCACCAAATGAGATGTGCAGATCTCCTACAACATCCTACCACAAAACAAGAAAAATATGCACACATACCCATTTTTTTGTAGTATTCCTCCCATGCCTTTGTATAGTCAACCTGCCCTGCTGGTGCTGGGTTTGGCTGATCTCCTGAATTGAGCAACAAGAAATAAAGGTTTAAATAAAATGACTAATTTTGGTTTTATACAACAATTTACAATCAGATGAATTTTTTAAGCAATAATCTCAATATTACTCAAATCCTTCACTAAAAACTTATGTGAAATAAGCTGCTATAAATGCAAACAATAACTAAAAGAAACCGAGAATTATGTAAAGTATTCAGCATGCAATCAAAATTTAGAAAAGTGTACATCACTCTCAGGATAAAATGCTAATTAAAATGCATTAAGCCTCTAACTATTGCAATACACAACTTAATACAACTGTAATTTTCTTAAAACCACAGGAAGTGAGGCTACTGTTCAAGCAAATGGCAATTAACTGGCTCATTCCACTTTGAATTCTGACTGACCACACTATAAAGATGCAAATTAAACTAGCCTAAGCAGCAGCAAAATTGTGTTTGGAGTTACATTACAAGACAGAAAAGACTACCTTCATTAACGCTGACATAAGGAACAGCAACACTCAAAGCTGTAAATGATATTCTTCTAAGAAAACAACTTACCTTACAGTAAGGTTACCAACATACAAAGACAACAGAAAATTATGGCACATCTACACCCACAGCAATGAGAAACTCATCCACTTTACTGAGCAGCTACCTTGTCCATTGGTTTGGGTTGTAGCTGGTCCACCAGGAGGGGCTGCAGGTGGTGGCTGTGCTTGCTGCTGATAATAGTGAGCATAATAAGCTGCCCATGCTGCTGAATTAGGATCTGTTCCTGGCTTACCTATGAAATGAAATATAAGCACTTATGAAAACAGTGCTCTCAATTAACTCTGTCCTAGGCATCTTTATTTTCCTCCAAAGAAAAATCCATCCATCATGTCAGCCTTCTATTTTTCCTTTCTAGACAAGCTTTCTATTGGGTTTTGTATAAGTGCATTGTATAAAGCATACTTTCACAAGACTGCTACAGCACCATGTATTAATTTTTTTAAGCAGAAACATATTAAAAATTATTTAAAGCAGTCATGTTACTAAACAGCTGCAACAATGAATCATTCTATTACCAAACTTCAATGGTTTCACTCTCATTATAGCCTTGCACCCACAATACTGGCAAAAATAAGGCAACTAATGTTTGTTTTTCTTTTTAACAGTAATATATAGAAACACAGTATAAGAACCTGGATTCCCACACGTGGCTATAAAGCATCACTGTTTACTTACAGCTTTTTAGTAAAACAAATGATTGCAACATTCGCATCTTCTGTGGCTATTTCCATGCTTCCCTTATTTTTAACTACATCTAGGTAGGCCAATGATGTTGCTTCCTAGAGTCTTATTTCTCTAACGTTTCTCACATATAGCCTGTAGGAACGGTTATTCTTCTTGCTGAATCACACAGAGATTGATTACATTAACACACTGGCAATCCACAAAAATCTCATATCTGCTATTAGAAACCATGATGTTCTATAACATGACCAGCTCCCTTTAGTACGATTTGCATCTTGAACAACATAAATATCTGCAAATAATTGGGGCCAAATGATGAAAAATTTCACATAAGAACACACATATAAACGACATTTTAGGAGAACTACTATGGGAATGAAAATATGTTTTCCCCAAACCAGAAATAGGTAAGCAAGACTGACCGAAGAGAAAGAAGAAATTCCCTAAGAAAAAACATCAGAGATGTGAAAACCAGAACACACCAAATTTCATGCAGTATTGCATTAAGCAGTCAGATGTAACCAGTCAATATACATACAGTAGTATCAGTGCATAGAAAGCAAAGTTAACAGTTGGCTTTTCCCCTTTTAAACTACACTGCTAGCATTGACAGCTGTGGATTTAAGCAATATTATTATTATACTCTGAGGCTGTGCTTAACTTTTCTCACACTGTCAAAGGAAAACCTACCATGCATTCGCTGCAGAAGTGCTTCACACAAGAGAAGAGTTGCATACTCAGCTTAACATGTTACTAAACGTAAAAGCAGAAGGAACCACATCTCTCAAACAGCTTGTGTAGATAAACACAGAACAGGATACTCATGACAGATGCAGCCAATACTACACAGCCTCATTTAACACAGAACTAATGTGTAGGATTCTAAGGTTACCTGGAAATAGCAAATAAGCAATTGCTCGGTTCCACCCCCATCCCCTGCCTTTTATAGCTATTGCTCCAGAACAGAAGAACACAATATGCTGTTCACTGAATTTCCAACAATTCTGACCATAGTAACTAGCTCCACTACCATGCAACAATACAGGCATGGCATGGAGAAAGAATCTGGGGGAAAAAAAAAAAGAAGACAACACCAAAAAAATGACCCACTTGTTGTGTTGAAATGAGTGACCGTGGACACCTGTATAGAAATTGTTCAAGTAAAGGCTAGTCAAAAGAAACACCAACAGAAACTGCACCAATGAAAACCTCATCAGATTTATAAGCCAAGTATATACCTGAAAAACAGCAATAAAGTTATCTAGACAGGTATTTGTCATTTCTCTTAATAAAGCCATGAAAACGTGGTAATGAAAAAGACCAATTTTTTGGCAGTGGTTTTGGATTAAATGACAACTGATAGGCTGAGATTTCAAGTCAAGTCACCCTGAATCATTCTACTTTCAAGTACTGGCAACAGGTATTTTTAAATACAAAACAGAACACATGCAAAATGACCATATAAGTATAGGAACTGAATCTACAGATGGTTCTTTGCCAAGAGCAGCTATATAAAAGACTTCAATACAAACAAAACTCTAGCTTGTAACATCCTCCTAAGTCCTATCTGTTTCTACTCATTCCAGGATCAGTGGCTATCAGAAAATGATGTATTCCATTTTAACAAAAAAGGAAACTGAAGTCTTTCAGTTGAAGTTCTGAAGAATGCCTGCCTCAAACAAATGAGATACAAGTGACTCAAGCATCTAGCCTTACCATGCCTTCTGTGACTGCAGTTGAGATTCCCCACTTGCTTTAGTCCAACCAAAGGATGTAACTTAAAAGCAGGAGACTAAAACTTCAGGAAGTTGTAATTAAGAAAAAACTCCTGATTTTGACAAAGATAAACAGAAATAGAAAAAACAGATCCTACAAAGATGCATTTCAAAGAGAATACAAAACTGTTACAGCAAAGCCTCAAAATACATAGTCCTATGTACTTTTACTGTATTAAAAACAGCGCAACAGAAGTTTTATTCCTCAAAAACAACTGAACAAAATATATCTGTACCAGACTCTGAAGAGCAATCTCATATAGGTCAACAAAAGCTAGAAATACACAACACAGCATACTGTTCAAAGTCAGGATCGGGGAAGCTGTTTAAAATAAAATAAGAACTCATTGAGTACTCAAAAAGAAAACATTCTCAAAGAACTTTATGTAACAACATAAAAGCTAATATTCCATTACAAGAAAAAATGGATGGATTTGCACAAATTCAGATAACCAAGCACCTCACAAGAAGCATCATAAACTGGGATGCAAGATCAACAACACTTAATGAAGAAGCACATTCCAGCTCTAACAACCACATTTCAACATCTCAAGAAACTGGGAAAGTATAAACCATACATAAACTGACCATTTGTAAAGAAAACCCTTCAGATTTACCAGTGAAACACACGTATTAAGAATGCATATACTTGTAAGGACAAAACAAACACACTCGAAGTTTACCACGCTCCAGTGAACTGTGCTCCATTCCCTACCTGGATCTGGTGGGTTTGGTGGCTGCCAGTGCGGATAAGCATTTCCCCATCCCTGTGGAGCATACGGAGCTGGAGGACCACTAGAAAAGATCAAGTAATACAACAAATTGAGAACCAGACTCAGGGTCACACTGCAAAGAAGAAAGCTCGCTGAAGCAATACTCACTGAGGTGCTGGGCCAGGAGGCCCTGGATTATAAGGAGCTGGGTTATATGGTCCCATGGGAGCACCAGGGCCTGGTGGCCCAGGAGGTCCGTGAGGGCCAGGAACAACACCATGGGGTCCATGTGGAACAGGTGGACCCAATGGATTTACGGGACCCTGCAAGAGAAATAGCACACTGATGAAAATAAACCCAGAATAAGGGCTTTTCTGCAGTTCAGATGTATTACTACAAACAACTTAAGAATGGCATCTAAAAGGTCTGATGGCCTTTAAATTTCCTTGAAGAACGTGGTCTTTTTGGTAATGTTTAATTAGGTTAACAAATAGAGTTAATTTATTTCTTCCACAGCTGCTTTAAGTTGCATTTATTTCAGTTTTCCTGATGAAGAAAAACTTCAGAAAAACACCTGATTTTTCCACAAGTTGAATTAAAACAAAAAACAAAAAACAAAGACAAAGCAAGACCATCGGTGCTTTAAAATACTGACATATCTCAACCTGGCTATCACAACCATTATACATTTGTAAGGTCAGGTACAAACACCAGACAGCAAACTTTTTTACATTCACATACAAAAATACATTGTTATTTAACAATTAGAACTGTAACTGAACATACCAAGACTGTATATCAAGAATGGAATATTAAACGAGTATTATTAAGGAGTTTACTAGTTTAAAAAAAAAAAAAAGAAGGATATCCTTGAAGTTGTCAAGGATGCACAAAGCAGGCATATTCAACAACCTACCACTACAAAAATAAACTTTACTTAACTATCAACACAGACACAATTCATTATCAACCAACTAAATATCTGATAAAGTAATTTGGAAGTGAAATAAAAGGAAAAAAACTCTCACAAGAGACCAGTTATAAAACAGAATATACTTGAACACTCACTCCAATCTTTTCTTCTATAAGTTGCCGTGCATAATCTATTTGCTGGGGTGTTCCACGGATAGTAAACATCTTCATGTTTGGATCTGCATTAGGAGGAGGATTTCTTTGAAGTTCTATTCTAGCACCAGACTGCTGGCTTATGCTTTTAATAGTTTCACCACCTATAATGAAACAGACAACTTCTATAACATTAATTCAGTAAGTGAAAATACTAAGATTCAATCAAAACAGAGAAAAATTATCTGTAAGGAAGTTTAAAATAAAGAACTGAGAAGTCACTTATGCATGAGTCAAATAAGAGCACTTTAAGAGCACATTAAAAAGTCTCTTTACTGTACCTAAAGTATTGATTGCAATAAATCAGTAAATATGATTTAAGACAATATTGCTACTTTAAAAAAAAAAAAAAAAGAAACAGCAAAGAACTCCTACGTTGTCCACTTCTTTTTCCACTCATGAAAAGACATAACGTTAGTCACAAATAGCAAACAGTACCTGCAGTTATCACTGTGTACAACTGTAAAGCCTAACCCTGCTATAAAGCAGTAGTTACATTACAAAGCTCCCTAGAAAATGAACATATGGCAATGTTTGTGTTTTCTGCAGTGCACTACCAACATAAATACATATACCCCTAAACCAGCTCTTCTGGCTAGAGAATCCTGAGAAGATACTTGTATCATCAGTAAAAACAAAAGTTTCATAACAAGTCCTATGGCATTAAAAATAAATAAAATAAATAAATCAACCTGTTAGGTCAAGAACTGAACTACAAAAGAAGATCACCATTTACAAGCACACACTAACTTAAAAAAATCAAACTTTATGAGAAGTGACAGTTTTAATAAACACCAAAGAAACTGTCACAGGATTCCACTGCAAAAGATCTTCATAATGTCTGAAAGTCAGTTTTAGAGTGGTTTACAGATGCAGTAACACTAGGCTGATGAAACAAATTCAAATGCAAGTTAAGTAGAATACGTTTAAAATCCAGCAAACATTACAAATGCAGCTTAGCATTTATCACTGTTAAATACGTGAGTTAGAGAAACTGATTGCTTGATTTTTAGCTACTGAGGTGCGTTTTGCTGAAAAGAATCTTTTTTACCCAAGGTCTGATAGCGCTAGGACAAGGGGTAATGGTTTTAAACTAAAAGGGGAGATTTAGATTAGATGTTAGAAGAATATTTTTAAAGTAATTATTATTATTTTTTTAAACTCAGGATGGTGAGGCACTGGCACAGGCTGCCCAGTGAAGTTCTGAGCAAGAAGTTCTGGATGCCTCATCCTAAACGCATGGAGGCATTCATGGCCAGCTGGATGTGGCACTGGGCAGCCTGATCTACTGGCTGGCAACCATGCCCATGTCAGGGAGTGAAGCGGATGATCTCTAAAGTTTCTTCCAAATCAAGCCATCCTATGAAAAGAATATTACCAGTGCTGTAATTCAGCAGGACTGTGTTGCTATGCTGTACACAGAACCATATGAAATGGCTTTTCTTGAAGCACCTCTTTAGTATGGCTATTTATAGAAACAGAAAAAAAATGATTTTAACACGCAGATGCACATATATGTAAAGATACATTGCCTTTGCCAATGATTAATCCAGTTTTGCCAGTGGGAACAATAAAATTGAATTCCTGTAATCCACCAGGGGGCCCCATGTTCCAGTTGCCTTGACCTCTACCCCTTCCTCTACCACCAGGTCCTCCTGGGCCACCAGGGTTACCAGCCTAAAAACAGAAAGCAACAAATTAGTATATTTATGACAATTACTGCAAAACAAATCATTAATGCCAGCTGGTTACTTGCTTGGAATAATCACATCATTTGTTCAGAAACAATCCGATGTTTTACCAAGTTCTGATAAAGTAGAAACTTACAGCCACCTGAATTATGTTCTACATGCTTTACACAACCCTGTATATCAAAGATCCCTCATCTTCGAAATGCAAAGGATAAACTAAAAGAGCAAAAAGCTTCAAATGTACAAAGATACAATTTCTGAAAAAGCAGTGGTGAGGCCTATCTCATGAAAAACGGTTTTTAAGCACTAATTTCAATCAAAGGTAACAGCATACTGGCTACTAAGACAACACAACAAACAAAGCAACTCTAAAACAGAGATCAACTGCTATTCTGTCTTTGAATCAGTACTATCAGCACCAACTCGATTACCAAAACTGCAGCTGTAAAAGCAAACATTCATATCCCAGACTTGACTTTGAAGGAAATTCAGATGATGCCATTACATTTTTTCCTGTTACACATTATTTTTAACAGAGGGTTTCTAAAAGCCAAATAGCATATTTGAAAAAACATTAAGTATTACCCAACCTGAACACTTCGAAGGAGATCTGTAATAATTTCTGCAGCATGCTGACATCTGTCAGGAGGCCCTGTGATTTGGGCTATTCTATCAGGAGTTGTTCCATCATCTAGAATAAAAATGAACAATTCCGGTATATGTAATCCATATAACTTATTCACAAAAGCATACAGATTTATTACCAACCTGGCTTAAATTGGATCCTAACACCAGCATCATTCTGTATCTTTTTTATCATCTCTCCATTTCTTCCAATTACAATACCTACAGCAAACCGTGGTATTGGAACCTTAAACAAAATTAAAGGTTAACATATTAGAATGGTAAACTAAGGCAGGACCTATGCCACTTCAGGCTTTTTGAAGAGTGATGTTTTACTTTATTTTTTAATATCAACTATCAAGCTACAAGCTCAATAAATAATGGAAGAAAACAAAAGAGAAGGAAATCCTCTGAACTGCACATTCTTATAATGGCAGAAATAGCAGTGGACAGTACACTTTCCATAAGCAAAGAACATAGAGTTTTAATAGGCCTAAATAGAGGATTTTCAGTAGGTGTAAATTTCAACTTCACCTCTGATAACGTTATGAGTTCAAAACTTGCATAACAGGTGGAATTCAACATTCTAATGTCTAAACTCCAATTTCTGTAATGACATCCATCATTATATACCATTATATACTTAGCCATAAAACTTACTTGCTTTCATTTACAAGACTTAAATTCGTCAGCTAAGTGAGGCTCTTCAGAACTGTTGGTAATAAAATGAATACTGCACACCATTTAAAGGCAAAACTTAAGCAATTAGCAAACACTTACAAACTACAATTACTTTCAGCATCTAGTCCAAAACTTTCAACAATATTAATCACTTCAACATTTTAACATTAACATCTCAAAATACAGTGAACAAGTTTTTCAACCATGCTTACGTCTATCCCTTCATTTCCTCCTATCCGTGACCCGTATTCGTTGCGCACCTCTCTAAAGCCACCTTGATCACGAATTAACTCCAGCACCATTTCCTTGGCTTGCTAGAAACACAAAGAAAGTTCATTTAGGTACTGCAACATCAGCACAGATTTTAAAATCCTCTGAATTCTGAAGGGCTCCTTACTTGAACTTTATAAGGGTCTCCAGTTATTCTAAGGGGCTTGTCAGCACCAGTGTTCTGTGGGCCATCTTGAATCATGACCATTTTGACACCTGCTCGCTCCTATTCAACAAAAGGGAGGTTAATACTCAGTCAAATCCAGATCTAATACTACCACATACTTAAAAAACAGATATATATATATACCTGTAATTGCTTAATTGTCTCTCCACCTTTACCAATAACTAGTCCTGCTTTACTTGCTGGAATCATAATTTCTTGGACTGCGTTTCCAGGTCCATCACCATGATGAAAGCCAGGTGCAGGTCTTCCCTTTTCAACTATTTGATCAAGTAATCTTTTTGCTGATCTGTGAAGGAACATACATGCTTATAAATACACTTAGTCCTGCAACTATCACTTGCCCATGCCTGTTGTCATTAGAAGAAATCAAATTAAAAGATCTTAGATCCCTTTATGCACTTAAGTTTCAGAAATGCATCAATGACACCTGCTGCTTCATAAATATGTACTTCACAAGACACTGAGTGCACCCATGTAACTTCCTTTAAGAACTTGGTAATCTGGTATCAACCACAGTGCAGCTCTCTTAAGGGAAGTGTTTTTAATCCTCTTCCCAGGTCTCTTTCCACTGTGTATTCTAGCATCAAAATGCAGAACACACCTAACAGCTTCTTTAACAATTAAAAGTATTGTACCTCTGCTGGATGAAGATTTTTGCCAAGTTTGTGGAAGTCTGTGGAAGTTAACCATCATTAAGATCACTATCTCCTAACAAGCTGGGTTAGGGCAATGCCAAGCACAAACACAGGCAAGGTGGAGAATGGACTGGAAGAAGTTCTGAAGAGTATAGGTTGATGTTAAAACTCAGTGAGTCAGCTACACAATGTGGCTTTTTAGGCTGCAAGCACATCCTGGGCTGCATCAAAAGAACCATGACTAGCAGCATGAGGGACATGATTCTTGCCCTCTGTTCTGCTCACAAGACCCCACACAAAGTATTGCATTCAGTGCTGGGGACATGGATCTGTTAGAACAGGTCCAGAGGATGATCAGAGAGAGGGCAGTTTCTTAGGAAAACATTCCAATGTACCAAACAACAGCTAGGCTGAAAGGCTGTCTTTTAGTTACAGTTATATATCTGCAGTAATTGCACACACACAGATTTATCCTGAACTGCTCACAGGCTGAAACTTCAACTCATCCACATTATCAAACTAATTCTTTCTTTCTGCTTGATCAGGACAAACACAGAAGGGTCTGTAAATTAGAAGGATCCAAGTCATCAAATCCACAGGGTTTTGTTTGTTTGTTTTACTGAACAACAACATACATGGCTGTGCAAAAAAAAAAAAAATCTAGACTGCACAATGGGCAGCTAAACTGAGAAACACCAGGAATGCCAAAAGGCTCTCTGCAAAATTATCATCAGCCAAAAAAATTCTGCAGAGGAAGCATAATCCCTTTCACCCTAAGAAATAAGGAAAAACTTAGTAAATTTATTACCAGAACCTTAAGAAACTAATGACAAAGTAATGTGGTAGACCTAAAAGCACCCCAACATCCCAAGATAGTTCCTTTACCTAATACAGAAGTAAATGTTGCCCCCTCAAACATGACTGTTTTGCCTGAATCTTAGAGAAAACTTAATTCAGGAAAAAAAGATGGAAACCTCATCCTTAAAAATATTATTAAAACTTTCATTGTTAACTTGAGGAATTGACAAAGCCACAGTTTACTCTTGCCCAGTGCATTAAAATCACAAAAAAAACCAGAAGTTTATTCTAACTTTACTCTTAACTAATTAAGTAATTTAATTTGGGCAACCTAGTGTGATAGAATTTTTTCTTTCACCTACAAGCAGCTAGTTTTAGAGCATTTTATGCTAACACTTACAAACAAGGAAAAGAAATAAAAAAGACTATAATAAACCTAGCATTAATATCCAGTAAAATCATAGTTGCTTTTCAATTCTGCATGAAATGTAAGGATTTTGGCACTTCTAACCATTACAAGAAAAGCAGACATCTCACATACAGTCAGGTGCCAGAGTAAAATTGTTATTATAGCACTAACCCCAGCTACAAACTCTTCCTTGTAACACATGAGCCAAATAGACTATAATTAGAAAGGAAACTCCCATGAAGGAATGACATTACCAACAGCAGCATACTTAGCTGCAAGGTAGGAGGTGAATGCCATGGTGCTTTAACAATGGAACAACATGTAGCTGTAGGCCTTACCTGAAACTATAAAGTGGGAGCAGCTAACGAGGCACTACCAAGTGCACTGACACAGCTCAGATCATTCCTAGCCAAGCCAAGATAAGCAAGTCTTCCAGTAAGCATAAAACTTCTGTCCCAGTAAAAAATGACTTTGCTATCACCTTCTCCTCTCAACACAGGAAGGCTGAAGTGTATTTTGCTGATTGGCATTACTTTTGTACCTCTGGTTACACAGTTTACACCAAATACATACTTCAGAACTGTCAAACTGCACTTGGAGTAACCCCTTCTCTTAAACATTACTCTTTTCCTTATCTTCTGAATTGCAATTGAACTTCATTTTTCGCATATTATATTTGTATTTTTTATCATCCAGTTTTGCATTTCATCCTCATGAAGCATACAATTAGATAAACGCTATCAAAAGCACGTTTTGGATTTAGAAATTTAAGTTTAGTAATTATATACACACATTTGTGTTAAAGCCACAAATGTGCTGAGGGATCTGACCACAGTATCAAGGATTTTGTACATAGTTAGCACTAGATGGCCTCTTGAATGGAAACAAACATTACCTAAACATTACATTTAGATCTAAAAAATGAAACATACTGCATATTTAAGTATGAATACCAGGAATTTATTTTACTTACTGAACAGATTCTGGGGTTCCAGTTAGCATGCATGATCTTTCAGGCAGGCCCCCACTGTCTAGAGTTATAAAAGAAAATCAATTTTGCAGTCAGCAAGAGCTGATGAAACTAGACATAATACATAAACTGGAAGGTCACTGAAGTAAAGAGTTTTTTCTAATACATTACTTTGTGTTTCTTTAATCTGTGATAACCGTGATTAGCCATGAAAACCGTGATTAAAATGTACCTTAACTGAAGGTATGGATGAAGGCAACCAGACAAAAAAAAAAAGCAAACAAATAGTTACCAGGTGCAATCTGTATTTTACAGCCTGACTCTTGCTGTATGCGTGAGATCTGCTCTCCACCTCTGCCAATGACTTGGAGAAAGAAAATAGAGAAAAATATTTGTATTAACAGCATCTACTAAAATCCCTCACTGTAATGCAATAATATAGTCAGACTACTTACTGAAACCAACCATTCCATCTGGAACTTTGTACTCCTCCGTCATCACAGACCTGTAGAGAAGGTTAAATCAAGCACAGACGGTGAGGATACAGAGACCAAAGAAGCACTAAATTTAGTGATAAGATCCCATTAAACTAGAGGAAGGAAGTCAGTGCCCCAACCATTGACTTGGCATTCATGCCCCTCACTAACTTTAAAAGTCACACACAAGCATAGTGGCAAGCAAACTAAGAATATTCAAATGTGATCAGAACAAATTTAACACGAGTCAATTGATTCTTTCCTTTATTCTTTGCTGACTAGCATGGAGCACAGAAAATGTCAGTGTATTATTAAAATAGTTTCATCTGTATGTCCCTCAATGGACAAGGACAGAATACTTTGGATGCATTTGTTTAGGGACAAGTAACAAAAACTTAAGTTGTACCAAAAGTAGCTGATTGAATGATAAGCTGTGTTATCTCTACCCCCACTTATTTTTAAAATCTATTACTAAGACAGCACCAAGCTCCTTTCCCTTTAGATCTATTTCCAACTTCTGGTAACATTACTAAGGAAAAGCAATTCATTTTCCTCCTACTATTTTTGATGCACAGCATTGGCTGCCAAGAAAAGATATTACCAGATGTATTTTAAAGGTTTGGCGTGGGATTGCTGCAGCTAAATTTCAATGTATGACACAAACACAGAGTAACTGTTTATGCATCAAAATCACTTTTCCAAAGGAATTTCTTGAAACTGCTTTCTTTCAGTACAGTGGAAAACTTCACATAAGATGTAGCATTAACTCTTACCTTTGTTGTTGGTGCATTGGTGGTAACTGATTTCCAAAAGCTATAAAGCAAGTTTTGAAAATTAAATTCGAGAAAATGCTATATTTTTCAGCTTTTTGTTCGATAAAATCCATCTGCACAGGCATCTGTCCAAACTGACTTTTTAAGAAGTCTTATCAAGAAGCTTAAAAATGTAACAAAAACATTCTCAATTGTTGCTAACACATCCATTTCAGTTTTACCAAGCAGATTTGCACAGCTTCAAAGAAGGAAGACATAACCCCCCAGCCATTCTTTTGATCTCACTGACTAAAGTAGCACCTACCAGAACACAGTTTGAAACTGTCATTCTGGAAATACTACACTTGTTTAGGATTTTTTTTTTTTCTAACAAAATAAAAGTTACTTACAGTCATTCTGAGGAGCAACTTTCTTAGCATCTGGTTGATCTGCAAAATTAAGATTTTTTAAATATTTTGCCAAGAAATTCAAGAACTGTTAACACCTTTTAGTGTGAAGTGCAACTTTCCAGTGTATTTTAGTCCCCCTTTTTTATTTTTCCTTTTTTATTTTTCTCCAATTTCAGGGAGTTGATCATCTGAATAGAAGAAAGAATCTCACGAGCACTCAGCACTTGGTTAGTACAGCTGAAAAGATGTTAGGTTTTTCTGTGTATCTATTCAGTAGTTAAACAAAAGGTGGAGTTTTTAGAACACACAGTAGATCACTCAGATACCCAGTCACTGAAACTTAACTAAGACAAGGAACAAAGTTTAGGTCCATCGGTTGCTCAAGCTAATGATGCTTCTATAGTTTAAAAAAAAATCCATACAAAAACTAACAACAATTTAAAAGAAAAAAATTCTGACAATGACTACAAGCCTAGATCAAACATTTGAAAACATAACAGTATCACATAGCAATGCAATCTCAACCTGGATGTTGGAACAAAATTCCTATCCAAATATCAAGCATTTCATAGCATAAAACTTCAAAAATAATAAAAAAAGCAGATTCAAAGCAACTACATCACTACCATCCAAATCCTTGTTGTACAGTAAAGGAATAAAAGGCATAATTAACCTTTATCTGAAAGGATAGACTTCAGATGCTTCCTTCCCACCCCAAAATATAGGTTATATGAACCACCATAATTTATGTGCAGCAAAAATTCAAGACACATATTCCAAGAAATATTTGTGTCTATCCAGAAAGATCCACTAGTTTATGTCATGTTTACATACTAAACACAGGTAATAAATAAAAATTCCTGCCTTTAAAAGGAGAGGGCATTCCCTCCCAGTGTGTTGTACTGCTCGGACTTGTCCAAGAGCCATCTACACATAAAATAAAAAGAATACATTACATATATCATCTGAAGCATCATTAGCTCATTTTTGTATATTAAAAACCTCACCATCCATAGAAAAAAAACTTTATTACAGGACACAAGAACTCCTGATATAAAGCCTTAGTTACATTCTGTAGACTGAGCTTCAATCCTCTCAAAGGAAAAAAAAAAAAAAGCATTGCCCTTTTGTAAGACCTATGAGAACATTTCAACAAGTTCAGAGATTTCTTCCCATATTTTAGCCAGGACTTTGTGAGTATACTAAACATATCAAACCCTGTTCAGTTAAAACTGGCTGCTTAGTAAGAGACAGAAGAGGACACACACACACACTTCAGGAGAAATCTTTATTACAGTATAAAGGAAATCAAAAATCTGCAACAAACTAGGAGACTTAACTATGATCTTGCATATATCATATACTTTAATATTAGACTAAGTGAAAATGTCAACAAAGTAGAAAATTTACCTTCCTGTCTTTTTTTAAAGTCCTATGCTTTTACAATAAAATTCATTAATATTATTAAATGAACCTATGTGATAATAAAGTATATGAAACAACCCAAAGAATGGCCACTTCTCATTCTAATTACCATTTGGAAACTGTAATCTGTCAGATGTAAGAAACAGAAGACTTCAATGACATACCTGTAACAAGCGTTTCTCAGCCACAAAATTGTCTGCCCCCCTCCCTAGTACACATTTTTTTCGATAGTTTTTATGCCACACTTTACAGTATTTTAAAGCAGGCTTATGTGGTTTAAAATAAGTTTCCCCACTGAACTGAAAATGAAAAAGTATGTCATGATCTCTAAAGGGAACAAAATGCTTTTCTACTGTGCTATGGAAAACAGAACAAAAAACAGCACCTGAAATCTTTTTGGCACCCTGGCCACACTGAGCAAAAATAAATGCAGCACTAAGGAGTGCATACCTCCATCCTCAAGAGGTCTTTTTTGTCCTCCATAACCGTAGTCATTGGAATTCATGGATGTACCAGCATCTCCTCCAATTTTTGCTGCAATCTAAACAAAAGGCAGACGTGAAGGAAAAAGTAACAATTAACAACAAGCAGGTCTTCCGAACAACGTTAAGCTCTTTAAATGATACAAACTACAACGACCGAAACAAGTAAATGGAAAGCTGCTGCTAAAACAGCTCTGCAAAGAGAGGTTAATTTTTTTGTGTATCCCAGGAGACCGCGGTCATCCTTTAACGCCAAAGCACTTAGTCGGTTAAATAACCCCCACTCTTCAAATAATAAAAACTTTTTCTCTCTTTGTTCTCCTAAATGGAGCTTTTCCTTTCCTGCCCGTTCTTCAAGAAAGACTGCGGCACGTCGGAGAGCTCGACTGCCGGAGCCAGTCCCGACTACGCCAGCTCTTCAAACGTCGCCCAAACCGCGATCAGTTATTACCGGACGAGGCGAAAATTTTGCCCGACAAATCATGAAAGCATCGCCTGTAGCGCAACAACTACAAAGGGAACTTCGGGCTGAAGAATTTCCGAATCACAGCCCTCAGTCCGCGCCTTCCCAACCGGTCCGAGCAGGTCGGCGGGCAGCGCGGGCGCCTCGAGGGACACAATACGGGGCCGAGCGCGGAGCCGCCCTCCCGCGCTGAGCCCGGGCCGCGATAAGGCGCCGCGCCCGCCGAGATTTTGCCTCCCCTCAGGCCCTGCGGCGACGCGGAGCCCCGTGAGCAATGGCGGAGCGGAGGCAGCCGGAGGCTGACCGGGAAACCTTTCGCCGCCCCGAGGAAGGCGGACCAGCAGCGCGGAGGGAGGTGTGGGCACGGGACGACACCGTTCCCCCCACCCCCCACCGCGCCGAGGAGCGGGGGGGGGGCCGCCCCCCCCCCCCCCCCCCCCCCCGAACTCAGGCGCCGAGGCCCGGCCAGGAGCTGCCCTGGGCGCCCATTGATTTGCAGAGCCGCGTTCCTCACGCACCTGCCTAGCTCTCTGCAGCGCGTCTTTAAAGGCATCGTTCACTCCTCCACCTCCACCGCCGCCTCCCCCGGGTGCGCCTGAAGCAGGAGGAGGCACCGTGGAATAGTCCGCCATACTCGCTCCGCCACCGCTTCCTGCCCCGCTCGCTGCCTGCCAAGAAAGAAAGAAAATGGCGGCGGGCGGGAGCCTTTCACATTCCTGCGCTGCATCGTGCTCGGGGAGGGGGGAGGAAGAGCGGGAGAACCTCGCGAGACCTGGGGCGGGGAAGGGCGAGATTTCATCGGAGGTGTGCGGCCTTACTCTTCGGAACCGCCAGCGGGGCCTCCAGGGGGTGCCCTTCAGCAGCGGCGGGCCGGGCGAAAAGCCCGTGGTGTTTCCAGAGCGACGCGAGGTTTAGCAGACGTACGGGGATAGGGCTAGAAGCGTCACGTGGTAACAGCTGCGCCGTGGGTGACTCTCGCGTGATTTTGTCGCGAGCTCGCCAGTAAGAGCGGCGCGCAGAGGTTGCTGGGAGCAGGGCAGGGCCGGGGAGCGGTTGAGGCGGTGTCAGTGGTGAGTGCGTGAGGGAGGTGGCGGGCGGGGGTTGGAGGGCGACGGGCAGCTCTGCGGCTTGGCAGTCCGCCAGCGTTAGGCAGCGCCTGGGGAGACTTTCAGCGCCCTGGCGCCTCGGTTCCTTCCCGACGGGTTTCCTAGCTGTCGGAGGGGCGGGCGGTGCGGGTGGCAGCGGCACTTTTCTCAACCCCGAGCTGCTCGCCTGATCGGTGTGCAGTCGTTCGGCGTGCTCGCGGCGGGACGGCTGCGTAGAATAATAAAAGCTTATTTTGGGAGAGGGGCCTCGGGGCCCGGTGGCGGCAAGAAGGGTACCGGCTGGGCTGCGGTACGGGGCTGTGAGCCGTTCAGCGCGGTGCGTCACTCGGCGGAACGGCTGCGGGGCTCCGCCAAGTAACGGCACCGCGGGGCGGGCTTTTCTCTTCCGCCGCTTGGTTCTCTTCCTGCGGCACCGCAGTTGTTTCTGAGCGGTTCTTGCACGACTCGCTGTTGCTGACTGAGGGCGGGGGAACTTGTTTTTCGTGGCTGAGCAAGCGTAAGCTTTAATGAGGGAAAATGGGAGTTAGCGGGGCTTTGTCTGGGCCCTGTTTGGGTCTTGTGACCGAGTTGGGAATGAACTGACACGCTGGGTATGGATGACGGTGCTGGAAAGGCTTTGCCTCTAGATAAGGTCATAGAATGTCTGTTTACCTATTGTAGCTTAGGAGCTAAAGGGAAGCTAAGCAGTACAACAGCTTCTAAGGGGTCGCTTTGCTCTACTCTATATCAATCAAACTACCTTCTTCACAGACTGTTAACTCAGTGTTTAAAAAAATAAACTGTACTTTTAAGCTGAAGGATGGTTGGATTCTTTCAGCCTTAAGTGCTTGTATTTATGTGGATGCGCTCTTTATTTGAGGAATGATTGATTTGGGCTTGGCCTGGCTTTGGGCTGGGGGGAGAGGGGGGGGAATACACTGAGCACTGCAACTCTGCACGAGTTGCATCAGAAACTATGCCCTGCTGTCGTTTCTTGTTCCTTGCCTTCTAGTTCCATGCTGCCTTAAGAAGTTCTAGGTTTCTCATTGGTCCTTTCGCTTGTGGATGTTTATAATTAGGATCCTTGTAGTATGATGAGAATAGGCAATAGGAAAGTCTGCAGAAACACCTTGAGGTATGGTGCTGCTGCTGTTGAGGGCGGATTATCCTGTGTCTCTATCCAAATAACTCCACCAAAGGAAACTGAAAACACGTTCTAGTTTTTTTTCCTTTATATAGCTCTTTGGAATTTAAAAGAGTTTTAAGACTAATACATTTAATTTCCATGAAGTTGAAAATTCTGTATGCTTCTAGGTAAATGGCATTATATAGAGTGAGGTGAAACTTTCTACTGGAAGAGATCTGTTCGCGAGATTTTAGCATATGCTTTCTGTTAATTTAATTTTGTTACCTGGGGGAGGAGGAGAAGTAAAATAGCTTGGAAAAAATGTAAGCTTTGTTTTCATACTTTTAACTCTTTGTTCTTTTGAAACAGTAGTTGGATCTTGAACTATTTGTTTTTTTAATTTCTTTTGTTATTGTAAAGTTGGCTAGGTGTACCAGTCAGCTGTACAAATAAATAAGTTAATTAATACTTGTTGACTGTGTTGTGTTGAAGTTACTACAGGCTATGTCTTTCATGTCTTTGTCACTTTTCTGAAGATGTGAAATGTCTGTGTCCTTAATGTCTTTTTATTATAAAATGGGATAATGACTCTTTGTTAAGCTGTGGGACAAGCCAGTAGCATGTAAGACTAATGACTACAAAGTGCATATAATGCCTTGGGCTAATGGAAATGCTTGTGTAGTACTGTGCTCTTCTAGTTCTGTTTGTGATCAGCTAAAGATAAGTGAGTGCTAATTTCGGAATTTTTTACCTTTTTTTTTTTGATAATGTTTGAGGTGGTGCGTGTGAAAATGAAGAGAGACGCTTAATGTATATGTGAGTCTTCAATCTTTCACATTCTTGAAGGCAGTATATTTCTTAGTCTTGGCCTTCCAGACAGCCAGAAGATAAAATGTAGCCAATTAGAGAGGAATTGCATCTTAAGTGTTATTCTGCACAAGTATTAGACTCTTATTTTCATTATTCTTAAGCTGATCTGATGACCTTTATCGATAGCTAAAGTTGCTTCTGTTTCCCCTGATGACACTTAGTTCTGATCCCTTTGAAATCTATACATCTGAAGCACGCTTTCCTCTGTTTTCCCTTGTTAAATATCACTTATGTTGAAATAATTATCACTCTGGGATTAATTTTTTGTCCTTATTTGGGGGTGGGGAGGCTACTCCTGAACAGTGCCAACTGCAACATTCTTTCAGTTCCATCCTGACTTGATATTGTAATGTACAATATTGTAGTGTACAGCTCTGATGGTTTTCTCACTTGCAGAATTACTGTGCTTTCTCAAAATGTGCCTTTGTATGGGAACTGCTGTATCATGGCCTGAACCTCTGATTGATGAGCAACGAGTCAGCCATGGAGCACAGGTGAAGGCAGTTCACCTGTGCTGCCGGACGGGGTGGAGCCTGGCTGCACCTCTCCTCATTTAAGAGCTGACTAGCGGTGGGGGAGGATCTCTTCTGGAGATCCACTCTGCTGGAGTTGCATAAGCAAGCCCAGGATGTGGGTAAGCTTTCTATCTATTCTCTTTTTGTTATCATAATCTGCTTTGCCTAACTCTGTTTATTTATTAATTATAACGTCTTAATATTCATTGATTATACAGCCTTCTATGAAATGAATTAGATGGGTAAACAAATATTTGCATGGTGCTTCTAGAGCAAGAGAACTTCTGTTTTGCCATGTAAAATAAGCTTTTATTCTACAGTAACTTGTTCTGCTGCTAAGAAAGGTTGTGGGGTAGAGAAATCTACCACTTTTGAAATGTTAGTAGATAACATAACAGGTAATGTGGAGCTTTAAAAATGCCCATCAATATTTCTTCTGGAGATTGGAAGAAGGTGTGTTCCCTAAGCTTCTTAATGACATCTCATGCTATTCAGACCAAAGGTGTCTCTTTTTCTTAACATAGTTATCAGACTAGAATATAATGAATAATTAATAATAGTCTGACAAGTCAGAAAACTAAACAGTACAATAGATAGTCAAACTTGAGTACTGGAGAGTTCTGAAACTCAAATCAGATATTCTCTGTGTGAAAGAGTCCTTATTTCTACAAAAATCTACTTGAGGAAGTTCTAAATCACATAGCTCAGATTTTGCAGAATTATAGTATGAAATCCTTTGCATATGGTAGGGTGCTTGAGTGCATGCTTCCATCAATTTCTGTTCGAAGTTTTTTCTTTTTAAACAACGTGCTTCAACTTTGGTCCGTGGTGACCAGATCTAAGGATATGGTAGTCCCGAAAGAAGCAGTGCACATAGGACTCCTCTCAAGTGAGTCATAAGCTAAATAATTAAATTTCTTTTGTTTGTTCCTGTAGCTCCTCAGGAACAAATTTGTATAACTTTGCCTAAATATGCAAGAATTATGATAGTCTCTAAATCATTGTGCTAGTTTTACTCACTTTGCTTTTTTCAAATCATTGGTCATCTGGTGAAGTTTGTGTTTGGTTTCTACTGATTTCAGTTCTTTAGGAGATTCAATTGAACTGACTCAAGTCGTAACTGTCATCTGATGTTCCTGCTCTGGGAAAAGATGTCCAGGATCTGCAATGCTAACAGTAAAGAGCTTCCTATGTGGCTTCTGAGAGGAGTTACAGCACGTGCTCTGCATCCAAACAACAGTTCATGTTGTCATGAGCTTTCATACTTACCACGTGTGCAGTGAAGTAGCAATTACGAATTTCAGAGTCACAAGTTGCACCTAAAAAAGAATGTGGTGGTGGATAAAATTAAAGCATTAACTACAAAATCTTTTCAGTACTCATGATTAGGTTCTCTTTTAAGAGAGATGAAGAGGAACAGTTTTTAGGATGGGAATAAAAAGATTGCTGTGCAAATTTCACTTACCCAGGATGATCTAACAGACGATCAGCATGTCTTCCTATTCAGCAAATATTCCTGTAATGCTTCATTCCTGACAAGTGCAGAGGCATGGGTTGTTTCTGAGGAATTTGATGGGATGGGAAAAGAAACCAAAACAAAACAGATGGGAAATATGGAAGGGGAAGGGCAACCTGCTCTGCTGAAGCTTGGTGAAAGCAGAACCCATTTGTCTTCACTTGGTGATAACAGCTTTCTTCTTGGCTTCTGGGTGGAAGAGTGAACTTGCTTCCCAAGTCCACATCTGGTGTCTGTGTATCTACCTAAAGTAGTGTAGGCTTCAGAAAAGCTTTAACGTCTTCAATTTTTTTTTGTCTTATATTTGGTTGTGCTGCTTTTCAGCACAAATTTAGCAAAAAATGTTTTATTACATGAAGCATTTGAGTAAAAGCTGTGTAGATATCATAGATGCTGTAGAGCGTATCTTACTTTGAATCTTATTTCGTGTGTCTTTGATTAAAGTTATAAGTGGGATGAGGCAGATGAAAGGAATTTCAATTAAAAAAAAAAAAAAAAACTTGAAAGGGAGAAAAGGTTCTTTGCTTCAAGATAAGGGATTGAGGGCCACCAGCCAATTCCAGTTCTCGGGTTGAAGACAGTTTAGCAAGGCCATTAATTTTCTGCTGCTACTGAAACCAAGCAGGAGGCAGCCAAATGGCATTTGGCCACCAGTGTGTTTGATGTGTCATGAATATGGAAGGATAAATGAGAGAACGTGCAGTTCTTCCTTAAATACAGCTGAAGCATGCAATGAGACAGTGATCACCCTATAGTGATTTCTGCACTATGCAGTGCAGAGAGGCTGCTGGATAATGTTAGTCAGCTTGGTAGCGTGGTCATCAGTGTCCTACTCGTCTGCAGGCCTGCATGTTTTCCTGTGCATGTCATGGGAAGAAAAGTTTTGAGAGCCCAGAGCATTTACTTGTTAACATCTGCAAAACTCCTTCCAGAAGGGGTGAAGTGAGAAAGGCCTTGCATATAATGGATTGATTGGTAAAGCTAGGTATGGAAATTGCATATGAGTAGGGGGATTAGGAAAGGCAGAGATAGAGACTGGGGATGGACTTCTAAAGGGAAGATAAAATCAATGCAGTAGTAGCTGTAGGGGACAGAAGTGTTGTATGTTTTCCTCTATCAACAGAGCTCTTAAAGTGCATTCAGGCACCTACAAAGATAGTAAAATATATGAAAGATTCAGGTGCACTATATATTCAGGAAATAAGCTACTTTCTAGAGTACCACGTCCTAGAAAGATAGTTCAGTCTTCCATTGTTGGTTTAGTTTGATGACTTTTGTTAATTTCTATAGTCTCTTAGTAGACCAGATGTTGGAATTTGCATCTTTCTAGAACCCACTCCATCCAGACCTTTTTTTTACTTAATTGTTCATCTTTCTATGTTGTGTCGTTTCTTCTTGGGCCAGCATGCATTTGTTCCTCCGGAGAAGTAAAGCCATATAAGAGAGAACTGAAAGTAGGACTATCAAACTTGTCCCTTCCACCTTTTCCCAGAACTTCTAGGTTCAGCTTGGGAGGTGGGTGGAGAACAACTAAGAAACCTGATTTGAGCTATAGGATGTGTTAGAAATGTTTAAAAGAGAGTGAACAGCTATTTTGACTTCTCTTATAGTGAATTATGATAAATATAACTCAGGCTGTCTGTATTTGTCTTCTGTAGGTGAACAGGATATTCTTAGTGTTTCGATTTAAATCAAGTCACTTTAAATATGCTGACATATATTCTCCTTTCAGGTGGAACATTCTTCTTGATGTTCTTCATATTCTTCTTGATGTCTCCTTATCAAATTCTTGCCTTTATAGAACTATTTGAGCCTTGTATGTGGAACTAACTGCATGAATCAGAGCAGCTGGGTGGGATCATGACAAACACACTCTGGAAAAAGTATTTAGTGTGACCATCTCTTTATGTAAGAACAGCAGGATCTCATGTCTACAGCAAAAAAGAAAAAATGCCAAGATGCTTGTAGTTCCTTATTTGGTGAAGCGTTGCAGCCAAACAAGATGAAGGTTGTTTACAGCAATCAAAAACAATACAATGTAGTAGAGACTCTTGTTTTCAAGTGGATTTATTTGTCCTGCAGTTCCTCTCTTCACTGAGACTGAAATATTACCACCCCTCCACCCTCCTAAAGAAAAAGGAAAAAAAAAACAAAACAATATCTGTTTTTTTAACATGTAATGTTTTTTTCCCTCTGACATTAAGTGTTACGACTGTGTTAAACACAAGGGCCAAGGATGTAAAATGAAAGCTAAGTTGAACTGTGATTCAAATGTAACACAGGAAACTTAGTCGCATTTGTACTGAGGTCTGGAAAAATTAATAAATAGCACTATTTCAGGGGGGGCAAAACTCTAAGTCACCTCCCTTGTGAGGACAGACTGGGAGAGTTGAGGCTGTTCAGCCCAAAGCAGAGAAGGCTCTGGGGAGACTGGACAGCAACCTTTCAGTGCCTAAAGTGTGGATATAAGAAAGAAGGGGACAGGCTCTTCAGGAGCTGTTGTGATAGGGCAAGGGGAAATTGTTTCAAACTAGAAGAGTGGAGATTTGAGTTGGTTATAAGGAAAAAGGTTTTTTTTATGATAAGGGTAGTGAGGCAGTGGCACAGGTTGCCCAGAGAGGTGGTGGATGCTTTGAGGGCCCTGGAGACATTCAAGATCAGGCTGCATGGGGCTCTGAGCAGAGTGATTGTGCTGTGGGTGTCCCTATTCATTGTGCGGAGTTGGACTAGATGATCTTTAAAGGCCCTTCCAACTCTAACAATTCTATTATTCTGTGATTTTTTTTTTTTTTTTTTTATCATTATTGCAGGAAAAAGTTCCCAAATAGAGCGTGGTTCGAGATCATGCAGGCACAACTTCTACTTACCTTCCCCTTCTCACATGTGACTCATAACTATGACTTGTGTTGTTTGTTCAGTGTTTTTCTTTCAGCTGTTCTGTTTACTGGTAACTCTTTAGATATGCCAGAAAACAACTATCTGATGCTTTTGTAAGAGGAAAAAATGACTTGCAGACTTAGCTTCTCTCTGTTCCTTAGTTGTGAACATTACTGAACTAGTAGTAGACTACTCCAGATGTGCCTGACAGTCTTCAGTTTAAAGCTATAGAGCATTTTCACTTAAGGAAGTATTTCTGTATTGTATAAGCTATTAGTTCCACTAATCAGTATTCCAAATTGACCATGGTTATTTTTTGTTGTTGTCTCTGATGGAACAAATGAAAGATAGGCTGATAACCATTCAGAAGCAAAACTCAGATCCTAGTTGTGTGCCAGTACCACCTTCCCAAAGACTTTTAGTGAAAGCGAACATGTAAGGACTGTATATTCTCTAGGTGTCCTGAATTCTCTGCTACTTGCTGCCTTGTTGAGACAACAGTTTGTTAATAGTTATTGTTTGATGGAAGAGACCCCTTAGGACTGTTGTTCTTTGACAGATAGAACTGTTGCCATAGTTAATATGAACACGAGGACGTTGTTACAGCTTGTGTATGTACTGTAGATAAAGACTAAAATACCAGCTGTTGTATACTCCTGCCATTGAAATGGAGAGTCTCTAATTGAGACAGCCTACTCATCCTAATGTTTCCTGGGTGATAAGGTAGTTGTGATAACTGTATGTAGGTTATTGAAATCTATTTTAAATGCCTTTTTCTCAGATCTTTTTGTCCGTTCTAATTTCTTGAAGGAAAATCGGCTAGGGGTACTGTGGAAGTTACCACTGTTTTTCCATTGTTCTTTTCCTGTTGATCAGTACATACCACTGTGATTAGGTCAGTTCTCCCTGCTCCAGGACTCATTTGGTGAAAGAACTAGCAGAGAGCCAGTCATGGTTCCCAGGGTCTCTGAGCTGGCTGGCCTCTTGTCCAGACTCAGCCTGTCCCAAGGCAAGCGTTACTTTGGCTTGTGCCAGCTGGCTTTAATCCCTGGGGTAAATGCTGGACTACAGAAGGAGTTGTGTATGAGTTGACTGATCTGTCTCTATGGTTTTAGGGCAATTTCTGTATCTTCTGTGCTGCAAGAATAGGACTTAATCCAATGACCACACTGCTACCTTAAGCCTTACTTTTCTTTAAAATGTTAATAGTGAGACATTTTTACTTAGTCTAACTGAATGCCTCTTTGTTTTTTCCTCCCAAATGCTATAGGAAACAATGCCCCTCAACATTTCACTTTGGTGGAAAACAATATAAATTAATTATTTTCCAACATTTGCATAATAGATATATTCAGATAGAAAAATGAAAGTACAAATCTACTTGCATACCTTTTAAAGGTTTTGCATGTGTTGTTGTGAGTTGACTGAAAGCCTGTAGGCAATTGATGTGGTGTTTTTTAGGAACAGATAGAAAGGTGGTGGGAGAGAAAGTAGAAGCAGTGTGGTAGCTGGTCATACTCAGGTTTATTAATTTCCAGTAGGTTTTTAGCAATGTGCTGCTAGTATATGTACTTTTGAAGAAATATAAATAAGTGTACATAAATATGAGGTTACTGCTCATACAGAACTATGCTATAGTTATTCTAGCATGCTTTCTTATAGTATAGAATACCCAAACACATTTCTTTTACTAATACATTAGTTGGAGCAGAATTTTAGTGCCTGGCTGAACTCATAGGTTTTGACAGCAATTGTGTGACACTGAGATTGATTGCAAAGTGCCAGTGCTTGCAACTCAAGCTTTTGATCTGGAAAGTCTTTATTATTTCTTCATGGAAGTCGCTGAATTACATTGCATTGAGATTTTCATGAATCTAATGAGTTTCTTGGTACTGAGAAAGCTGAACTGCTTGTCCATTGAATGGTCTATTTATTCTGGTGATTTGCATTCAGAAGTGGTCTCGAGTAGTTGCTTTAGGCTAAGTGAGAATAAAGCAAGCACCTGATTGTTTTTCTTTTCTGCTTTCCTGTTGCAGAGAATTCCTGCATGGCTTCTCTGTTGATGAACTTTGGCCGGATCTCTTCTGTGGTTGTGGTGGTTTTTGTTTTTCTCTCTGGTATCCCCCTGAATTTATTATTATTTTTTTTAGTTTACACTGTCCTTTGGCAGAGAATTCTACCATTTTGTTTTTAAAACTGTCTTCTACTGGCTTCACTTAGTGGCTCTGGATTAGGTTGGAGTAGGTCAAGAACGGCTCAGTTCATTCACCCTCCTGCTCTCTCCATCATTCTGTAGACCTCTGATTTCTTTACATTTTATTTTTTTTTAAAGACCAAAGACTTCAAGCCTTCTCAGTTGTTTCTCATGTGGAAGCATTTTCACATCTTGACTACTGAATTTTTCTGCTTTCTGTTAATTGATAAGCTTTGCAATAGATTGTGTGGAACCTGTCAAAATGTAATATTTTTCTTGAGTGAAGTGTAACTTAAGCTTCCTCCTTTTTTCTCCTTAACAACAGTAAGGAGACTAAAAATATTTTTCCTTACCAACACAGAGCATTTTTCTGTGTAGATATTTATAAGAGCATGACAATGACATCATAACCCACTGAAGCCTGCAACTGTGTGCGATAAATGTGTTGTTAGTAATGTGAAGGAATCTGTCAAGTGTTTTTTATCACTGGCTATTTTAGTTCTTGATTTATCAATTTGTTTGGAGAAGAAGCCTTGTTCACAAACTTCTGTGAGTGGAAGCTGAAATGATTATTGTCTCTAAGGATCTGAAAAGAATTTAGGGAATCCTTAATTTGTAGATGAAAATACTTCTTGTCTTCTGCAACCATACTTGAGATTCTTCTTCAGTTTTTTTCCAAGTGCATTTGCCTGAAGTGGTTAATCATGCCATTGTGAAGTAAGCCTAGCTGGTTGAGTTCCAGCCAAAACAATGCATCATAACTGAGTTCTAAGAACTTAGCCTGCTTTAAGATGTTGGCTGTTCCTTCACAGCAGTGGGAGGTGAAACTTGGAAAATTCTTCCAAGTGTATTTTTGGTCTTCAACTGTAGTAGAGATTGTGACTTAGGCAAGTATCAGGCATAAGAAGGCAATTCTTTGTTAATGACCTATAAGTTGGCCATGTTGTGAAGAATCAGTACGTGTATGACTAGTGGCCTGCTCGTGCTTTTGGTGATCATTGCAACCATGTTTGGTGTAAAATCTACTTGAGACTTAGGTCAGCTCCCCTCCTGCTTTTCCATTAAACTATGGTTAATGTTGCTTGGTGCATTTCGCTTTGAATTCTTTTTGAACAGAGTATTTTGAAGGCACCATCTATGCCACAAAAATATGAGTGTGCCATTACTGAGGTATGCTGTTGCTATCTATGGCAACTTTGTAATTCGGTGAATAGTTTACATTCTCTGTGCTGTGTTTTGCTTTCTCTTGTGTAATTACTTAGATGTAAAATCAAACCCTGGTATCCTTATCTACAGTGAGTTTTCTACTTAAATCACAGCGGCAATGTATTTCTGCAGTGAAAAGAAGTAAAATCATTAAATTTGGCCAGGTTGCTCAGAGAGCTGTGGGTGCTCCATCCCTGGAGGTATTCAAGGCCACTTTCGATGAGGTCTGAGCAGCCTGATCCAATGGGTGACAGCTGAGCGTTGGAACTAGATGATCTTTGAGGTCCCAAGACGTTCTGTGATTCATTCCGAGAAATTTCTGGGCAGTTATTAGATGTGATGTGAATAACTAAATGAAGCTGCGGCCTTTGACTAGTTAGAAAGAACTGTTTACACTTTCACGTTTCTCTACACGGATCTACTGTTTCTTCTCTAAGACACTGAAGTTTATTTCCGTAGATGAGACCAACTACTGAATGCTTCTGTGGTGAAACACTATTCAGTGCCTTTGTGAATGTGGCTGTATGTCTTTCATTCTTGTTTAAAGTTTTACGCATAGTCTCAAAGCATAAACGTAGCTCAGGGAATGGCAGTGTGCTGTTAGAGGTGGTGAGGAGAAAAGTCATTGTCAGAATGCCTTTATCTTGGAAGATAATGCATGGTCTTACAAAAAACTTACTATTATATATAGATTTGCTTTCTTGAAAGCCTTTTAAACAGATACTAATTTATTGCATTCATTCTTGTGAGTTTTCAAATACGATACTATTTAATTGTGAAAGTTTTTTCTGGGTAGAGATTTGGCTCCTCTGCTTTGACATTTATGTGTATGTGTATATTTATAGTTGTGATCTGTCTGGAATTTGCCTTTGTGGTTTTATTTGCTCTTTAACTTGTTCTGTGATCTAGTCCTGTCTTGCAGTTTTGTCTGAGCTTTTAACGTGTGAGGAATTTAGTTTTTAATTTATTTTTAAAAGTGTTAATTGAAAGGAGATATGGGCATATTTGTTCAACTTCAGCTATTTCAAAGAATGACAGAGTTCTGCTTTTCCTTAAGCAAAACTTATACTGGTACTAATTTATGACTGATCTGGAATTTGAGTTCCCTAGTGTGACTTGTAAGAATTGGAGATGTTTTCTGGGAACTGCTATTTCTAAATAATTGGTTATCAGCTAATAAGCCTTGAGAACTACTATTCCTTTAGCAGTCAGACCTTTTAGATCTAGTAGAATTTAGGAAAACTGGAAAAATATCTACAGACTTTATTTGAAAATTAAACCTAACAATTGTGGCAATATACTGTAAAGAAGAGATCTGATCTTTATTGTGTATATCTTGTAGATAAAGTGGATAAAATTCTTGATCTGCTTGACATTTTAGTACTTCAGTGAGATATATGCTGCATCAGGAGCTGACTTCATTCAGTGTTAATAGAATCATGTGGTCAAGCATTACTAATACCTGTATGTCTGTATCTGTATGTCTGTGTACGTTATGCTTTTGAGTAAAAGCGAATAGGACTACTTGTGTAGAGGATGCTTGAAGAACCTATGTATATATGAATGCTTAGAAAACTTCTGCTACAAAAGAATGCCTTTTCATGCTGAGCATTGTTTCAGAACTTACTTTCATTTTTGTCTGACAAATGATGTGCGCCTGAAAGTATATGCATGTAAAGTAGACACAGACTACAACTTTCTAACGATTGGGATTCATCACATAAGCTGTGTTTCAGGTGCTCCTCTAGTATTTGAATTTTCACATGCTGCACAGGCATTTGAAATATTTCTTTATTTTTGCTCCTTTCCCCACCATGGAATGAAGCATTTGGAAGAAAGAGGAGATTCTACCAGAATCTAAACTTGGTAATTAACATTGATATTTCCTGTTGTAGTGTGATCATTGAGCATAGTTTGGCAGAAAATGGTTTTCCAGAATTGACTATTTTCACAAATGCCATTTGATATGACAGCGATTGAATACGGCTGTTGCTTCTGGCTGTGTAAAGAATCAGCCATCAGCTTTTTGTTTATGTGGTATACCATTCAGAAGTGTTGATACAGTAGAATGAGGAAGAATGCTAAATGACAGATTGTGTGTATGAGGTGGTGCCATAGACAAGTGTGTTACTGGAGATGTGTGTTTCACAATTTGCTTGGTGCTTGTTCATGAGCATTCTGAATCAAAGCATTAGGTAATAGTTTTTCTGATTTTATAGCTACCTAGCTTAGTGGCTTGGTTATGGGGGGCATCATAGAGTTGCAGAATGCAGTACTGCTAGCTTGTCACATACAAGGAGCTATATAAGTTCTATCAGGTTGCATGCTGGTAGTGCTCCCTAGGCAAAATTCAGTTAAAAGTCCAAATAGATGGTGAGCTGGCATTCCAGTGTGGTGCACATGGAATTGTGGGCACTAGCAGGTACGCAAGCAGGGTAGGTACCTCCTACCCTATTCCAACCCAAACACCAACCTCAATAAAGGTGTTACTCTAATGCAAGGACTCTGGGGAGCTGGGAACTTGCTGACAGAATGCTTGGTGATAGTCAAAAATACTACTGCAAAAGAGAGTTTTTGAAGTAGAAAGGCAGAAACTTGTGAAGAACTAAATGATCCCATAAATGAATTCATCTGTCCCACCCTAGGTGATCACAGGATATTCCTTCAGGCATTAAAGAAACTCAGATTATAGCATGAAAAACAAGTATATAGGAGGTTTTTCAATAGCTGTTTTCTGTTCACCTGCATTTATTTGAAGGAGCTGCAGTGCCAGAAGTTCGTGTTATGGACAGTGCCCAAAGGATTTTATTGTTAACAACACTGAAGGGGGAACATAGGTAAAAAAACAAAAGGTCTCTAATTATATGATAAAAAAGATAGGGAGTGCCGAGAGAAAGAAGGAGCATACTTTATGAAATCTTGTTTCAGTTGTCCCATCAAGTAGGCAGGAAGTAGAAGTAGCAGTAGTCATTGCTGTGTTCACTCAGCCTTCATTGTTGCATTGTTGTTATTTTTAGAGAATAACTTACCTAATTAGGGTATAACTTGGCACTAGTGCTGGAAGAGCGTGTTTCTCTCTGTAGGCCCCCTACAGAAAGGATGCCTGAACAGTTACTCACTGTAATTGTTAGCAAAGTTTCTCATTGTGACTTCTTCAGTTCCGACGCCTAGATAGAAGAAGCTTTTGATTTAAAGAGAAATCCTGACTACTGACTATCTTTTAATGAAGCCTGGGAAATTAATTACTATGTCTTACAAAATGGCGGAGGGTCAGCTGTGCTTGTGGAGACTCCTTAGTTATTCTTGTGATAATTAAAATATATAATTAATATAATGTTCTCAATGGGGAAAAAAGGTTTTATACTTTGCTTTTAAATCTAGTGTATATGCACTCTACCACTTCCATTGACCAGAGGTTTTGCAAAAACTTAATGAAAGATAAACCTGCAGCTAGTCTGAGGTACTGCTGTTCTGTACATTCTATGATGTATCACCGTGGTCACACAAATAGCGTGTGGTCCTGTTCAGTGTACTGCAAGTGATGTAAGGTGTGACCCTGCTGTGCTGGCTCAAACACTGCAATGGCAACACAGCTGAGCATTGTGACTCCTTGTACTGTTAGTTCTGCTAGAGGACTTTGGGCTGTGCTGAATTCTGTTTTTGTCAATAGTGATGAAGTTTGTTTGCTGTTGTTATTCAGAGTGACTGTGACTGCTGAGTTTGGATAATGATTTGTCATATTCACAGCTATTTCCTGAGCATAATAAAGTTAAAGCTGCCCCCTAAAACATACACAAGTAAAGTTGCTTCTTAGGGAGTAGTAGTATGTTTCAAATGAAATCTGTTTCAGTGTTTTAATTCAACCTCTTATCCTCTCTTGCCTTAAGGATTTGGTAGCAGAAAAAATCCTCAACTTAGGACATGGATCTACAAGATGTTATCTGGGAGAGTGGATTAACAAAGGGAATGTTTTTTAAAGAAAGATAGGGAGAAAAGTGTAAAAGACTAGCTTTATTTTGTGTAGAGCTCAATAACAACTTATTCCTTAAGCTGTGAAGAGAATTGATTCTGGAACCTTGTGGCTCCCAGTGTTCCAGAAACTTAAATCAGTCCTGAGAGATTTGGTGATAAACAAATCAGATTCTTCTTCTCAATGCCCTTTCACCTCTGTTGGTTTTGAAATATTAATTACAGGTATGCAAAATCCATGGCTGTGGTGAAATGTCATCTTTCATCCCTATTGCTATTCCAAGGAGATTAGACAAAAATCTAAGCAAATCCCAGATACATTGAGGGAATCTGGTCAAATCTAGCGCAGTGAGAAAGAACAGGTAAGATGTGGGGAATAGGGTGATGACATAAGGGGGTGAGATATCTCTTTTTATAATACTCTGTTTTAGAAGAAATCTTCTCTATTTGTCTCTTTTGAAGTTAGACCAGAATCTGGAAAACAACTTCAGAAGCTGTTTTCTTTGAAGGAACAAAACCAGTTAATCTAAGGATTAACATTCTCTTTTGAGGGTCCTTTATCTTATTTATACCCTCTTAAACTTTGCAACACTATAGGGAAGATAGTTTGAGTCTAAGAGATGCTTTCTTACGAGTAAGTTCCAGATATGACTAAAATTAGCATATTTTAATCCTTTTTTTTTTTTCCAGGAAGGAGCATTTTTTCAAGCTGCGCTAATCAGTCTTCAAGTTTATTACAATCCTGATAAACAAGGATAGTTTCATAACTGAAAGAAGTCAAACAGTCTAAAACTTGATACCATTCCCTCTCCAGAGTATTAGAAAACCTTAAATATTACAATTTGAACTACATGCTGTAAAAGAAATGTGCAGGAATCGGGTACTTTTCTGTTAGCTTTCATATGACAGCACTAATGCTGGCTGTTACTGATATGTTGCGATACTTGCATTGGCTTGATATTGCCACTATTGTGGGGGGGGGAGAAAAAAATAATAACCCACGCATTTGATCTGCTTCTAGTGTTTGTTGGTTTCTTTAAGGTTTCTTTCATGTTTGATTCTTTGCTTAATGGTACAGCTGCAGTCAACTGCAGCTGAGAGTTAATTAATTTTATTTTTAAAGAAATGCAGTTAGTCTTTCTGAAGCTTTGTCGTTAGCTTTGGTGTCAAAAACTTTGCAGTCTTTGCTGGAAAGTGTACAAACCCATGTTGATTATATGTTCAGAAAGCAGTTGCATGTACAGTTGTCACTACAGAAACAGAAGTAAAATGCTGTAATTATTTCATATGAGCTACTGGATTGCTGTTGGAGTGATTATGTCTTTTAGACATGGTTGGGTTCATCCCTGCTGGTGAAAGGCACTGCATTGCACTGTTAAATGCTTAAACTTTCTAGTTGCTGGAGGAGGGAGGAAATAGTTCAACAGTTTGTGTGTGTGCATGCTTGAGAGCAAATGGACTGTGCAGACTGTTCAGCAGGGGAAGTGACGCCCTGTAGTATTTGTCTTTCTAGAAAGAGTCGGAGACACGTAGTTTAGATGGGAGGACTCTGAAGGGGGCTGTGTCCTGTCCTGTGTGTGTAATTATTTATAAATGAGCAACAGCGGGAGGAATGAAATACGGATAAGCTATCCAACGTTTCTCTAGCGTATCAGAGTTTGTTGATTTTTTATTTTTTTTTTTTTTTTTTTGTTGTTGTTGTTGTTCTGTTTACTTAATTTCCAAATTTGATCTTTATTTTTCCTTCTCTAGCTTCTCTGCATTGCTGAGATACTGGATACTGGTTTCTTTATAACAAGGAAAGTCTAAATTCCTGTAACGCTGAGGATGGGGAAGGATTATTATTCTATTCTGGGAATTGAAAAAGGGGCTTCTGAAGAGGATATCAAAAAGGCTTACAGAAAACAAGCGCTTAAATGGCATCCGGATAAGAACAAGTCTGCTCATGCAGAGGAAAAATTCAAGGAGATTGCAGAAGCTTATGAAGTGCTGAGTGATCCCAAAAAGAGAGACATTTATGATCAGTTTGGGGAAGAAGGTATGTATATCTTTGTTGTAATTTTTGAGGGGCCACTTATGTTGGAAGAAACAAAATAAGCACAGATGATGCATAGAAGCATAAGTTGGTTTTAGGCAATATGTCTGTACCACTTGGATTTTTGTCTCATTTTTATAATGTAATTTTATAATGTGAAATGTATTGCACAGGTTTTATGATAGTCTAGTTTTAATTTCTTCTGTTAATGTTTCTGTGTTTTAGAAGTCCCAAATACTTACTTCACAGGCAGAAAGTCATTGGACTGCGAAAGTCTGTATGACCCATAAATAGCTTTCTGGGATCTCGTCTTACTGCTGCCTTCCCTTACTCTAGCACTTTCTGAGATGCAGTCAGAGAGATGAATTCTGTTTTAAGATTTTGTTAAAGGGCACTCTGCTTGATCTCAGCATGGCAGTCCTGAGCAGAAGCCCAGGTGTCCAGTCTGTAGTTGTCCTTGGCTTCTTGCCTAGGGGGGAAAGAATTTGGCTGATGTCATGAAATACCAGCACATTTTTTTAGCTTTAATTGTAAACAGTGATAACATGCCAAGAGAATGAGGCCTCAGAAATGTCATATTTATCCTAAAATGGTTATCTGGAGAGGATTTTTTTTTTTTAATTTATTTTTGACCAACATGACTTGGCTCAGTCTTATGATTGAACAACAGAGGAGGACATTAACAACCCTCTTCTTAAAATTATACTGTCAGAAATTCCAGATGAAATCATTATTTCTGTTTTTAATATGTATGTCCGTTCATTCATTGCCATTCATGCCCCCCTTGAGAGAGCAAGAAAGGACACCTAGCATTATTTTGTGCAGGAAGTTGCAAGTTCTTATATGAAATTTGACCCTCTGTCACCTGTGGGGCTTAATGAATTTGTTAAAAAATTGTTATAAATAGAATATAGAAGGCCTTTAGCTTCTGCACGTGGTGCAGTGTTTTTTGTTTTGTTCTACTGCAGGTGTCCAGAATGTTTAGGGCTGTTTTTAAAACATTCTTGGAAAAAGCTTTAGATACCAGAGGCCTTCGTTCCCTCTTGGTCTTCTGCCTCCTTGCATTTCTTCCTATTTTCCACACCTCTTTTCTGTATCTGACTATAAAACTATTTACCTTGCGATTCCTTGAATTTTTTTATTATTTTTTATTTTTTATTCCCGTGCAGCATTCTTCTCAAATGGCTCTCCCAAAGATGCATTTTTTTATGTTATTTTTCTCAGAAGTAAGGCATGTGGCCTTTTGTGTCCTAGCACATATACTTGAGTCTAGACATTCAAAATGTACGTTTGTTTATTTTGGGCAAAACGTTAAAGGTAGCAGTGGTGACTCTGGAAAATACCTTGTGATGACTCAGTTGTTCTCTCAGCTTTTCCATTGCTTCAGAGAGTGTAATTAGAAGTTCTGAGGAAGAGGTGAGGAGGTGGGATATAGGAAGCAGGAAACATCATTATTTTTTACAATGAAGAACCTTGGTGTGCCTTTCAATAAAAACTTCTGACCAGCTATTCCAGGAGGTGTCATTTTGTTACCACAGATTCTTAGATCCACTGATCAGATTGTTTACCATTAACAGTTCTGTGCTATGTGGATAGCACTACACATTGTTAAGTACTTTTTAATGGCATGGTGTGGAGATGAGGGAAGTTGTCCTTATTCTGATGTCTTTCTTAGTTACTGCTGGTAACTGGTATTAGGCTTATGCATAGAAATTCCAAGCAAAACAGTGGCGGGCGGGGGGGGGGGGAACAAACCAAAACAAAATGTTTTTTTTCAAACAACAAAAAAAAAAGAATTGAACATTATGAGTTTTGAACTATGTGTCCTACAAAAACTTTGAATTTTTTTCTTAGATGTTTGAGATGGTATACTGAAACTGTCAGTGCATCAAAGCAAAAATCTAATAGGAGTTGAGAAAGGCATTTAGAACTTATTGCAAACCCAGTCAAGAAGTGCAAAGGACCAGGCAGTGAGAATCATAAGGGAAGTCTTACCAGAAAAGCATTAAATGTAGATATCTTCCTAGGGAAGATAGAGGTAGAGAAGAGTTATTTGAGAACAATGTGGATTGTTGTGGTTTTTTTTGTTGTTTGTTTTTGTACAGAGCTGGTGACAGTTTATAGAAGATTTTTGTACACAAATAGGTCTTAAGAACTTCTGAGGGTTGTTTTTTTTGTGGCTGGATAGAATTATATTCCCAAGTTTCTTCTCTTTTCTATCATAAATTTGAGATTTTGCTCTGAATGTTAAAGAAGCAATATGGCTGCTTGAGTGTTGTCCTGTTCCTTTATTCTCAAAATTCATTGCAGGAGAACAGAAGTAAAGCTTATCAACAATAGATTGGAGTTGAATAATGGAGACTGAGAGAAAGATTATTTGAATTAATAGTTGATACTGAGTAGTTTGATATTTCCTCATTGAGGAGGAGTCCTTCCACTCTACCCCAAAGACCTTTTCAGCTTGTCAATTCTGATATTTATTCTCCCACTCTTTGATAAATGGAATATTAATATAGGCTTTCTTGCATAAAATTTTGCATATTCGTCTTTTTTTAGGTCTGAAAGGAGGAGCTGGAGGACCTGATGGACAGGGTGGTACCTTCCGGTATTCCTTCCATGGTGACCCACATGCTACGTTTGCAGCTTTCTTTGGTGGCACAAATCCTTTTGAGATCTTCTTTGGAAGGAGAATGCCTGGTGGTAGAGACACTGAAGACATGGAGGTGGATGGTGATCCATTTGGATCATTCACTAGTTTCAGTATGAATGGTTTTCCAAGAGAAAGGAATACAGTAGGTAGCCAGTTACGTCGTAAACAAGATCCTCCTGTAATTCATGAGCTTAAGGTGTCATTGGAAGAGATATATCATGGCTGCACAAAAAGGATGAGGATTTCACGTAAAAGGCTGAACCCAGATGGTAGAAGTGTCCGAACAGAAGACAAAATTCTCACTATTGAAATAAAAAGAGGATGGAAAGAAGGCACCAAAATCACTTTTCCAAAAGAAGGTGATGAAACACCCAACACAATTCCAGCTGACATTGTTTTTATCATAAAAGATAAACCTCACTCTCATTTCAAGAGAGATGGATCAAATATTGTCTATCCTGTTAAGATCAGCTTAAGGGAGGTAAGTCTTCTTTTAGTGGAACTCATTGTTCAACCCTATTGTAATGTGGTACCACAGCTGTACAGCACAAACTAAATGACAGCGATGAAGAGTTTTCTTCTGTTCTAAAGAAAGCATTTCTCATAAAAATGTGACTACAGAATGTAGTTATTTATAGTGGAAGCACTAGCTGTTTTGATATAAATGGAGTACTATTTCAAGCTGTTTACCATGGAGGAGGTGGAAGAGAATGAAGATGGAAGAGTAAAAGTTGATATGACTTAAACCTTTGTACTTTACCTTTCTAGATAAATACATATTAGGCTAAATCAATCAACAAATACATTCAATATAGTATGCTTATTTATTGTGTGATGTAATTGCTGCTTCCACGGAACAAAGTAGAAATTTCTTAACTATTTTCAGTGCCAGCAAATTCTAAGCCTGCCTTTTTTATGTCATACGTTATTTCAGTGTGATTTCAAAGTAGGTAGAGATTGATTTCATGAGGATAAATTATTGAGAACAGGTGTTATAGGAGCTATATATAACAACAAAAATGCTATAGCTTTTTTTATTCTGTTCCAAGAACAAAACACGCTGGCTTTCAAAAGGAAAGAATTGGGCAACCAAGGAGAGTTCTTCAGAATCTGAAGCTGTGCTGCGGTCACAATTTAAAAATTAACATAGCTGAGTGTTTTGTGTTTTCTTTCAATCAGCATTAGGTGAAGGACCGAGTTTTTACTTACGTTTTGAGCTCTTTGTGCATATTATGAGCTCCCTTCTGAGAGGATTCCTATCTAAAAATACATTTAAAGTAAAGTGAAACACAACAGGGTGAAGGAGGGATAGAACTATTTAATGATGTGTGTAATACAGTTCTTCATGGATGAAAGACCATGTAGATTTATTACACTGTTACATAATAGTGAACATCTATCAGTATAGACCAAGTATACAGGACCAGGTGAAGTGGAAGAACCTTTATCAGAAACCTTAGTAATGAAAACAAACAGGAGAAAACCTGTTCTTCCTGATGTTTTAATTTTGATATTCTAAAATAGTGTTTGTTTGACCATCACAAATGCTCTCCTAAGGCAACTATTAAATTTGATTGTCTCTACTAAAAGACATTTAAATGTTGTAGTATTTGATGTAACATAAGTTGATAAAAGTATTAGAGTAAATCCCTGTGCAGTGTGAACAAAAAATTGAACAGTAGAATTCTAAATTATTAACAGTATTCTAAAGTATTAACAGTAGATTCTAAATTACCAGTATGAATTGTAAAGTATCTAGAGATTTGCTATTGGAGAGTTTTGAATGGTGTGTTTGCCCTGGGCTCAATTACCATACTACTTGATAAAGTTATGGAAGAATATATAAACTCACTCTTCAGTGAGTATTACATAAGATTAGTGTATCTTGTCAAAATTCAAATAGACTTACTGATACTAGATTTCTGCACTTCACAGTGGAGGTATTCTGTTTACAATGCTAGTCTTTTCTAAATAAAATTCATGTGTAGCTACGACGTTCTGACCAATCCATTTTTCTGATGATACAATCTTTTCTCTAGGCATTGTGTGGCAGCTCTATCAATGTGCCGACAATAGAAGGAAGAACCATACCCATGACAGTAAATGAAGTTGTAAAGCCTGGGATGAGAAGAAGAATTATAGGATATGGTTTGCCATTTCCCAAAAATCCTGACCAACGTGGAGACTTAATTATAGAGTTTGAAGTAATTTTCCCAGATAACATTTCTCCAGCATCAAAAGAAGTACTTAGGCGAAATCTTCCAGTTTCGTAAAATGAGGACTATGTCAACTGTTTAAGCAGGACACTGGAAATGCAGAAGACTGGCAAGTCTGTGCTTTAAAAGTGCAATGTGTAACAACTAGTGGAATATCTGTTTTTTTTTGTTTGTTTGTGGGTTGGGTGGGGGGAAATATTGTAATGCTGCATGAGAAGAAAAGAGTTAAGTACAAGTCATATGGATGACTTCTGCAGTATAATTTACAGGGAAAACCACTCATATTTTATATTAGATCTTCCTAATCAGAAAAGCTTATTCAGTATTTTGCTTAATATAAAGCGTAGTCAGTTTTTACAAAGCCAATGCATATTTCTGATAAAGTACTCAAGCCACCAAGTACTTTTATTCCTTATATCCCTACTCTATCTAACATAAACAGTTTATACAGAAATTGGATGTGGTAGAAATATACACATGCGAACACTTTAAATTACAAGTAAGGATGCTACTTGGTATGTTGCTTTCCACTGCACAAAGCATAGTCTGGGAAAATCAGCTTGGACTCCTAAATTGCCCCCCATTGAAATCAAAGTATTTTCTTTATTTCATCAGAATGTGAGGGGTCAGCATTAGAAATCTAGGAAAGAGCATGTATCTTGAGGAGAAAGTAGCTGTTTGTTGAGTGGTTCCTCATGCTTCAGGCATGGATTGTACAAATACATATACAGCAAGTGTGGGCCTGCTGTCAAATGAGACAGGGAAATTGGGTGACAAATAACATAGAGAAGTCTGAGATGCTCAGTGCCTTCTTTGCCTCAATCTTTACCGATAATACAGTCATGACCAGGAGTCAGCCTGCTGAAACCAGAAGGGAATCCTGAAACAAGGAAGAGGTAACCTCAGTGGTGGTGAACCAACATAGAGGTGCATTAAACTAAATATACAGAAATCCATGACACCTGACAGGTTGCATGCAGAAGTGCTGAAGAATCTAGCTAATGCCTTTACAAGGCCTCTCAATTATCTTTTAATTTGAGAAAGGCTTCTGTAGACTGGTGAGAAGCAAATATCGCTCCTATCTTCAAGAAAAGCTAGAGAGAAGATATGAGGAATTACCAGCAAGTCACCCTCAATGCAGTCCCTGGGAAGGTGAGAAGGAATATCCTCCCAGACAGCATTTTCAAACATGTGGAAGACAGTAATGCAATTTAAGGTCAGCATAGATTTACAGAGGGGGAATCATAGTTGACCAACTTGATTTCATTCTACAGTGTGGTGATTAGCTTGGTGGATAATGGAAAAACAGTCTGTGTTCTTTACCTTGACTTTAGTAGGCAAATTGACAAAGTACAGATAGATAAGTGGACAATGAGATGAATTAAAAATGACTGAATGAGTGGCCGCAGGGGTTTTGTTATCAGTGTCACAAAGTTCACTAGGAGGTAAGTCACTAGTGGTGTATACAAATGCTCGATACCGTGGCCAGTAATATTCAACATCTTTGTTAAAGACCTGTATGATGGAATGGAATGCACACTCAGCAAGTTTGCATGTCACACAGAACTGTGAGGAGTGGCTGATAACACCACGTTGATTGTGCTGGCCTTAAGAGGGGCTTTGGTGGTCCAAAGAAACCATACAGAGGAAAAAACATACAGTTCAGTGAGTAAAAATTTTGCTCCCTGAAGTATTACTGAGGTATCAGTACAGTCTTGGGGCTTGCTGTCTGGAAAGCAATTTTGCTGAGAAAAGGCTTTGAGTTTCTGGCAGACAACAAACTGACCATGAACTAGCAATGTCCTTGCAGCAAAACAGGCTAATGGTATCCTGGGTTGCACTGGGAAGCCTTGTGAGCAGATTGAGGGAGGTAATCCTTCCCTACTCCTCACTAGTGAGACTGCATCTGTCATACTGTGTCCTGTTGTATGCTCCCCAGTAGAAGGAAGACAGTGGCTTGATGGAACAAGTCTATGAGAGATTGAGAGAACTAGAACTCTTCAGTCTGGAACACAGAAAGCTCAGAGGGTTCTTATAAATGTGTACAAGCATTTGGAAGGAGGGAATGAGGAGAAGGGAGCCAGACTCTTCTCAGTATCACCCAGTGTTGGGACAAAAAGCATGGGGAGAACTTAATACACTTTTTTTTTTTTTAATACTGCAAGGGTGGTCACAGACTGTGAAGTATCCATCCGTGGAAATGCTCAGAACCAAACTGGACAAAGTCCTGGGCAGCCTGGTCTAGCTGGCCATGCTTGAGGAGATTTGGGTGATCACCAGAGGTTCCTTCCAACCTAAAAGATTCTGTGTACACTGACTTAGGAACCTTTTTCAATAGACAGTATTAAGGACCATGCTCTGTAATTGAGGCTTAGCCCAAAGATGGGTGATGCTGATGTGACAGCTTGAATCCATAGGGAGTAGGTTTTTGGGTGGAAAGATGTATAAAGAACACTGTAGAAGTGTACCGTAGAATACAAATATGACTTATCTTTGGAGTTAAAAGGTGCATAGGGAAAAGGAAAGCCCTCTGTAATAGTCTAGTTTTGTAATATTGTAATAGGGCTGGTTCCCTGCGTTTTGGTGGAAGAAATGCCTTGCAGATTTGTTCTTGTTACTTGAGTTTAAAATATAATAGAGTGCTTTAGCAACAGTTTCAGAGAATGCTTTTCTTCATAAGAAGAAAATATATAGAATTTGCTGTTAGCCTTTTGACTGTGGAAACTCAGTAGTTACCTGCTTTGTTAGGTAGCTTAAGAAATAGCAGTATTAACTTCATATAAACGCTTTTCTGTGGGAAAGTAAATAATATGGAAGTTGGGATTCAATTTACAAAAGCTTTTTAATGAGCACAGAAAATTCCATTTTTGTTACTCAAAGAAATAGAACTTCTGGAAGATACTGTTCAAATAATTTTTCAACTGCGGATCTCTTTGTATGTTGTCAGTTGTAGTCCTACAACTGCAGTAGATCTACAAGGAATGAAACAGTTGCTGGAGCAGTATCACAAAGGGCAAACTTAGCTGCTTAATGTTTCTGCGTATTGTTAACACTATATCTTGTTTGTTGAAAAAGTTCCCAGTATGTACTGTATTGCATTTCTTATGTGGTTTTTAAGTAAAAAGTGTAAAGTTGTTTTTTCATTTTCTCTCATCTTTTATTATGTTGGCAGATGCTGAAATCTATTTGACTTAAGAAGTGTATCATCCTAAAATATGTGTATGTTACTTTAAAAGTTAATGGAATTGAAATTTTGTAATCCAGGATCTTGTAACATTAGTCTAACTTGTTTAAAAAAAAAAAAAAAAAAAAAAAAAAAAGCCCCTCAATTACAGCACGTTATCTCTTGTAACTATTTGCAGGTAGGAAAAGTAGTGTTCAATTCAGGATTTGCAGTATCCTGTGCACTTAAAGACATATGTACAGCAAACTTCTTTTTCTTTTTCCCTAATTGTTTTCATGCTCAAAATTCAGAAGAACTGTAGAATTGGTATGAATTTTTTATTTTTTTAATGGAGAGATAACAAAGCATACATTTCAAAAAATAGCACATGAGATTACTTCAAAGTATGAGAGAGGGCATTAATCCAGGATTTGCAAGAAAGAAGCACACTTTTAATAGTGAAATGTTAAAAGCTCTGTTTTAAAAACAGCTTGATTTTAAGTAAAGGCTGTGTGGGAGACAGAGGCAAATACTCAGTCACCTGCTATATCTTTAACTACTAAAATATAAATGCAAATAAATTCATTAACCTGGGAGGACAGTGATATTTTTAATCTTCTGAAGGTTGTTTAAGTGTCATACACAGCAGAAGCTATTTGGTTAGTTCAGAGAAGTTCATTCTTAGACTTTCTGATGTCATAAGACTATTAGCATTCCACTGTTTTATTCCAGTATTCCTTGTATAATTGAAGACTATGTAAAGCCTGTTTGTGGTGTGTTGAGGAAGTGCTGTGGTTTGGGGATGGTTTTGAATAATGACCCATTTTCTTGTTTAGGGAAGTAACATGCTTTGTAGCTGGCATTGGGTCTCTGCTATTATTTTTTTCCACCTTCATCTTTTAACTTTGTGAATGCTTACTCCCATGTATTTTTTGTGAAGTGTAAGTAGACTTCATTTGTGTGTCCTCTTTTATTATTCACCACCTACTTTAAATATGACCATCAGTCCAAACATTACAAACAATGCTGAAAATGGGCAACATGTGTTGTGATAGTTGGTGAAATGGGGTTAACAGTGTTTTGAGTCTCAGGTGCAATAGTTCAAATATTTTTAGTGGGTGCTCGAAAACTCAGGCATAAGGAGACATCTCTAAGATTGATGCATAGCACAGTGAATAAATAAAGATCTGTAAATGGTTACATCTTCAATGCCAATGAGCCAAAGCACATAGGAAATGCTCTATAGCTGGCTTGGTTGTAAAGACACTGTCTGAGCTGCGCACCTAAAACTCTCAACCTTGCATAGTTTTGCTTAGGTACTGGAGGAGAGAATGTCACCAGTTGTCTTTTGGATAATCTATCATTAGTTGTGGATTAGCTTTTTTGTTTTTTGTAGGATCCACACAAAAATAAAATCAGCGCCCTAGATGGTGGTGATGTACTTCGCCAAGAGTGTGTTCTGCTTCTTGCCAAGTGCCACTAGCATCGTGCTTGTGTAAAACAAATTTACCTTATTAATTACTCATGCGTTGTGTTAACAATATCTTGAGACAAACTAGCTGACGTACATTTTGAGTTAAGAGAAGAACAATAGTAGTGTCCAAAGGTTGTTTTCCTTGGCCTTTGCTGAGATTGTATGACCTTATACTTACCTGCATCCTCTTTTCTTCTTTGAAGCATTTGGTAGGTATAGGCAAAATGTTTTAATTCCAAAAACCTTTATGTCTTAAGATGTTTTTGCTACTTAATAGTGACTTGGTGTTTGTGAAGTTTCTTTTATTGCATAAATACTGAAAGTAGAGGGGGACTACTGTTACTCCCTTTGTGTCTAGCAACTCTGTGTGCTTGTTTTGTTTCACTGTAAGTCCTAGCCTACCCAAGCAACAATCTTGTTAGTCATGCCTGATTGCTTTATCAAGGACAAGCTATCTTTACGTTTACTGCCCCACATGATTAAAAAACCCAGTATGCACTGAGCCAGTTCTTGAAATACCTTGCAGGATTTCCATGTACGTACCAAATGGAATGTTCCAAAAGCATCTGAATTGTGCATATTCTTCTTTAAAGAAGAGTTGAGAGAATGAGTTTAATGAGAAGTAGTCCATGAAAGAGGACTTAAGTGTAAGTCTAGTATGGACCAAGAAAAACAGTGCTAACCAATTACATATATTTTTATTTTGCTCATGCACCACCCAATTGATCTTAAGTGATAGGTAGTGGAGATCGAATTCCGGGGATCTGCTCTTTTCCCCTGTTAAGTCACAGTTTGAAATTTGAAGTCAGCACACAAAGTGAGTTTGTTGCTGTGATGTGGACTTTCACAAATGCTCTCATCTAGTTGCAGTTTTTCACAAGCCAAAGCTAAAATACAAATATTTGATGCAGTATGGCTGTACTCTTAGAAGGTCGGTAAAATCTGGTAAAGGATTTCATTGCCTTTCTGTCACAGAAGAAATTCTGTTCAAGCTCCTGACTTAAAAATTGTATTTCATCCTCCGTTTTCTTAAAAGGCCTTGTTTTGTAGCATGATTCAGTTTCATTTATATGATAACTTTTTTAAATTTAAAAAACAGCAGATCTCAAGGTACTAGCACTAAACTCTATTTTCTTTCAACTTAATTTTCGTTAAACTAAGCAAGATAAGGTCCTGTAATGTCTTATAAAACAGGTTCTTTGTTCTGTAGTCAAAATCCTTTTAAGCTCTTACTTCCATTTGGAATATAAATGACCAGAAAAAACGAGTTTTTTTTGCAGGTAAGAGCTCCTCAAGTCACGGATTCATATATCATTTGTAGTGAAACAGTTTTGTATACACCGATGCGTTAGAACACTGTTACATTTCATCCTTAGTAGTATGATTCAACTCTGTTCCCAGCACATTCTTAACAGACATGGCTTTTGCATGCCGTAGTTCTTGCATTCAAAATATTTCTGCTGAGGAATTGATGCATTGTGCAAAATATTAGTAGGATGAAAGGTAAATAACCAATTCTCTTTTTAATGTGAGATTTTACTTTCTATAAAACTATTGCAAGTAACGAGTAACATTTTAATTTCAATGATTAACTTTCTGCAGTGTCACTAAAAATGCAATTTAAGTTCTTTTTGGATCTCAACTTTCCTGAACTGCTGAAAGCTTAATTGAATTCATGACCTAGTTATGATGTGTTACTTACTGTGGGCAGATATTTTCCTGATGGGTACAGATTTGAGAAAAGAACTGCTTGTAGTTGGAGAAAAAGTCTTGTGCCCATTATAGGCCTTCTTTTTCTTTGAGGTGCTCAGCAGTCTGACTCATTTCTAGGTCCATAGATCACTCAGTCCACACTATTATACTGGTTAGATCTGAGTGATTGAAGCTCCTAACTCATGATCAGAATGATATCGATAAGTAGCATTTGTAGCTCATCAAGAAACAAGTACAAGTAGCGCATGTGAAACTGAAGCTTCAGTTTCCTAATCAACGTTTCTTTAATGATTTCTTGTCAAAGCTGGAATTTGCTAATGGTAACAATGTAGATACTGTCCTAGATTTGGCTTTAAAGAAAAACATAGCATATGTGTACTTTTTTTCTTCTGATTTAAGGAGAAAAAAAAAAAAAAGAACCAAAAAGCACTCATCACTTTAATTTTACCTCCTATGTAAATAATGATAGTATATATATGTTTCATATTTGTATTAACAGTGTAATATGATCTTCAGTTTACTTGGTCAGCTGTGCTGGTTTTTCACTGCTTTTTCTTTCTGTGGTTAAAAGCTGTTCTTCCAAGTGGGATCAACTTAATTCTGTTACAAGTTTAGCTGCCTATTTCTGTCTGTCCTTTATAGATAGACCAATGCATGGAAGCATAACACTTCAGTAAGAGGAGGTTTTGAACATTCCTAAATTAGGGCTACATCAGTGTCCATGGGACTGAAATAAATCTGCTCATCTTCTGCTGTGTATCTGCTGTATAATCTGTGTATTGAAATTTGACTGTTTTTGTTTCCATTTAACTCAATTGCTAACATCAATAATGAACAGCAATTGATTTTGAACTTTGATTCAGTTATGATTTCAGAAGATAAGGAATGAGTTACAAGAGATCAAGATTTGTGGGGACAATAACTGTATTACTGAAGAATTAGTGACATTGACATTTTAGTAAGTGGGCAAAGGCATGTTTTATAAGAAATACCTTATTGAAAAATAGCATAACAGTGAAAAACCAAAATATCAGGATGTTTGGACATGAGCCATTTGGTACTGTCTTTTAATTTTGTCTCACTACAATCTCAGTTTATGCTAATGTTCTCTCAGTTCTATTCCAATATTGGAAAGGGAAGGTTCATACAGTTTTCCAAGTTCAGCAAACTGAAAATTCAAGATTTCTCTGGTTTCAAACTGGTCTTGGAAGGTCAATTCAAGTCTGATGGTAAGTTCATTCTCTGGTGTATATTACTGGTGGGAATTGCTGGAAAATTAATACCTTCGATTTACTGGATAAAAGTTACACATGCTTGATTATTCTATTAAACATATCACATGCTATTTGGAAAGACCCAAATCCAGCTGACTTCAAAACCTTTATCTTCCCCCAGGAACAGAATTTTAATCATTTTATGTATTTTCTGATAAGTGCTAGATACTCTCCAAACAACTGTAATAGAATTTCACTACAGATTACCTCTTCATCATCCTCTTCAACCTGCCTTTCTCTCTGATCTGTACACCAGAATCCTTTTTTGTTTCTTCTGGGTGCTTTGTGTTTCCTAAGATGTGAAAGACAAAGCAAAGCAGTGCTGCTTCTCTCTGCGGCTCTACAGCAGATTCCTGTGGAAGTGCTGGATGCTATTTCAGGAATCTTTCTCTCTTCACATCTTGACCATTCAAGATGTGGAGTAAATGCACCACTGAAAATGAAGTTATTCCACTGAGGTGAGTGTAGCTATGCTGGAGCACAGCAGAGGTCTTCTGGGAATATATTTCTCTGTTCTGGGTGATGGAAACACTTGAAATCCACTAATAGTTAGAAAAATAGTTTTCTAACATGTTAAATCTCGATACTGCAAAGCTGTTGTCCATTACAGCAATGTCTTTAGACCTTGCTTATATGGCTGTAGCTGTGTTAATTCTTGGGAGGTTTATAGTATACCAAGTCATGGTAAAAAGGCAAGAGCTGGCAGAAGACCTTACCTACTTTGTGTTTTCTTCTATAACCTGAATGTAAACCTGTGTGATCAGTATTTAGAACATCTTTATTTGTAGTTGAAATTCATGAGCCTATTCATTGGAAAGATGGTAGTCTTCCTACAAAATGGCTTTGTGTATAAATTAGAGACTTTAAAGGTATATATAAATGGATTTCATAGCATATGCTTTGTAATATCCAAACAGAGGAAACGAAATGAAAAGATGTCTGTGCTGGCCAGTTTAGGGAACATGAACCGTCTTGGGCTGAGTAGGTGTTATTGGTGTGATCTTACTGAAAGTGCCCTTCTAATAAACCCTTCCTAATCAATCCTGTGGACAGGAAACGTTTATGTACAGGAATAGCTCTTGTCCCGGGTCCGTGTTACTTTGCTTTCTCGTGGGCGGTGGCCCGGGGGCTCCCGGTGTCGCTGCCCTCCCTGGCGGTGCTTCTCCCCTTGCGTGCGCCCCAGAAGCGGGGCGGGAGGTCCCGGCGGGGCGGGGCGGGAGGGCCCGGGCCTCACCTGGAGGCGGCATGGCCGCACCGGGCCGGGGCGGCGCCGGGGGCAGAGTCCAGCGCGAGGACCCGGCGGCCGGAGCCCGCTGCAGGCGCGGAAGATGCCCCTGGGTCTGGGGACCAGGAAGAAGGGCAAGTCCAAGGAGACCTCCAAGCTGGTGGACAGCGAGGCTGCGGCCCCACCGCCCGCGGCGGAGGCTCCGGCCCCGGCGGCGAGCGCCTCGCGGCTGCAGTTCCACACGCAGCTGGCGCACGGCAGCCCCACGGGCCGCGTGGAGGGCTTCAGCAGCGCCCGCGAGCTGTACGCTAAGATCGCTGAGGTGTTCGGCATCGCCCCTACTGAGGTAGGGCCCCGGCGGGAGGGCGGCTTTGCGTTCCGTTACGAGCGAAACTGCTGCTTCCGAGCGAGCGTTTACATGTGCGAAAGGGCGAAGTGTAACCGCGTTTAACTTGTACGCGAAGAAAAACCCGGTCCGTCTGCCGTCATGATGAACTTCCCGTCGGCCCGCTGTTAGCGGGGCTCCGCAGCGCTGGGTCACGCCGGGGTGCGGTGGATTAATTATTTCCAGTGAGGGGTTACTGCCTGCGGCCGTTCTTGCCGCAATCGAGGACAAACCAGCGGGCTGCTGGGGGTCCGTGCCTGCGGCGAAGGCAGCGGGGTGACGCGGAGTGCTGGGCTGGGAACCCACAGTCTCTGAGAGCAGCTGCAGCGAAGGCTGGGAAGTCTTTGCCGGATCGTTAAACAGCGTCCTTTTAATTGAGATTATTTAAACTCGTAATAAGAATTTATTTTATTTATTACTCTGAAGCCTTTTTAATTTTTATTTTATTTTTTAAGTTTTGTTTTTCATCCGAGCTAAGCTTTAAACATTTGTTTAGATTGCGAATCACTCGTTTGCGGCCGCATTGTTTTCCCGTAGCTGGAAGGCAGGGGCCGTATCAGGTTCTGCCGTGCCTACGTGGTTCTGTGAACCTTAACTTCTGAGTGGAAATCGAAAGAGAATGCTTAAGCGTCCAGAGGTCCCCATGTGTCAGTGCCGCTTCTCTTATGTGTGGCTGCCTCTTCTGAAGTGCCATAGACTCTGCTGCAAATTTTATTCTGGGGCCGGCTGCCCTGACCCAGCAGCATTTCACACAGTAAATTACAGAAGTGTCAGTACTGGTGAATACAGTTTAACCAGTCGCTGTTGCATTAAGTAATTAAGCAGTACCTTCCCAGCTGCTCTGACCTTCTGCTTCTCTATTTTCTTTCCATACTGAGCTTCTGTTCCCTTTTGTTCTCTGTTCAATCTCCAGTTGTATCTTTAACTCTCAAGTTCTCTAATTGTCAGATTGGCTTCTGTGTTAATTTTGTTCTTACTGAACTTTTGTTACCAATCTCATGGCTCTGCTGACTCAAAATAATAGCATTCACCAGGAAATTCAGTTCTGGAGGAACAGCGCTTTTCCCATTTCTCCTTCTAGGTGGATAATCTGGCACTTCTACAGGCTTTATTAAACTAAGTAGAGTCTTAAACTGGAAATTTCTTTTTTTTTTTTTTTTTTTTTTCCTTTGTTTTCACTGTCCTACTGCTATGGGTTTTTTTTGTTTGTTTTTTGTGTGTGTGGTTTTTCTTGTGTGTGTTTTTTTTAATGTGGTTTATTGGTAAAAACAGATGGGGAAATAGTGCTAAAAGCACTGAACTTAAAATCACAGAATCATTTGAGTTGGAAGAGACCTCCAAAGGCCATCTAGTCCAACTCCCCTGCAGTGAACAGGGACACCTACAACTTCAAGTGCTCAGGGCACTGTCTGTCCTGACCTTGAGTATCTCCAGGGATGGGGCACCTACTGCTTCTGGCAATCTGTTCCAATGCTTACATTTTTTTTTTTTTTTTAACTCAAGAAATTCAGCTGGCTTGAAGAAACAATGTTGAATGGAAAAAAAAATAGTAATAAAAATGACTTCCTGTTGTCAGAGCTGAGTGAAGAATCTGAACCTGATTAATGTGACAAAATTCTGATAGAAAGAAGTAGGATAAATTTGTGGCAAGTATTGCCGTAAAACGTAAGAGTTTGCTGACAGCTGCTAAACTTGCTTGGAAGTAAGGGGGTACCAGACATTTTAAATAGTCTTATCTACTGATTAATGCTGCTTTTGTATAGTCTCCTCTAAAGCATAATGCCTGAAGCAATACTTCCTTAAGCTGAAAGACTGAGGTACTCAAATGCCACTTACAGGTGTTATCTGTCTAGGAAAGTTTCTGTGACCCAGGTGCCCTGAAGCCCGACAGTGTGATACCTGAATGCCTTTGGAAACAGGCATATCACAGAGATCTCTGCCCGGCAGTCACCAAGGTGGAAAATAGACAGAGAAGGAGTGAGGGGAGGAGCTCAGTATAGAGAGCAGTTGGCGAACCACTGCTGCAATGTAGGCAAGGGAATGGATTCTTGGATAAGTTCCTACTTAAGCATTTCGGCACAGTGCAGGATGAGCTATATTTGTAAGCTGTCTCTTCTTTTGACTCAGCATGGCTGCAGCACCTCGTTTCCTCTTTGTATCATGTCGTTCAGTACAAGCTGCATTTAGTTCTGCTGGACAATCCTTTCCAGGCTCGGTGAGTGAAACCGATGTAAAATGCAGTTTTTGTTGGAAAGACTCTGAAGAATCAGTGCAGAGTGACAGAAACTTCTGTGCAGACCTTGATTGAAAGTAGAGTAGGATGAGTGTTGGACAACACCAGCCTAGATTTGAAGGAGCTGCTTGATCCTTCACAGCCCCAACGGTGCCTTCCTGAGGCTTTCCCAATACTCACCTCTTCTTGTCCAGTTATTTTATTTTTCATCCATCACCTGAAGATAACATCCCTGTTGTCCCTATTGAACCTGGCTTTTGGCCTGTATTCCTGCCCACCTTGCTCAGTTTTGCCATGCGTTTTTTTTTTTTTTGGTCCAAACCAGCTGGTTCTTTGCTCAGGGGAGGAGAAGTGCAGCCTGTATGACAAAGAAATGAGCACTGACTAAAGGACAACATGGATCTGTTAAAGCATTTGCTGGTGTGCTCCTGTGACAGTACATTGTAGGGCTTTGAATTATCCAAAATGGCTAACCAGGCACTTGAAAGTGAATGTTAAAATCTAACTGTAGCAAGACCACTACTTCTTCAGATGGAAGGGAATGGTAAATGATAGCTATACAAGCTTTCGGTTTGCATACTCATAGCTCACACTTCTGATTATTTTGTTTGCTTTGTAAGGTGAGGTGAACTGAATGCTTAGTGGGTGCGTCTAACAAATGCCTGTGAAGGCTGAGATATCTAATGTGATGAAAGGACTTCTACATTATAAGGGGAACAGAGGAACAGGGAAGCCTTCCCAGTAGCACCTAGAGTAGAAAAGCAGCTGCCTCTCTCTTCCAGCAATAGGAGCTCAGCTGCTGAGCTTGTGCCTAGGCTGCTGTTCTGTAGCATTGCCTCCTGATGCTAGACAGTTAAGTATACAGTAAGGCTCAGCCACATTAAACTTTCACAGATGTATTTGATTTAAACCTGTTCAATTTAAACTTTTATGAAATCGCTGAAAAATAGCCAAAACCGAACAATAGTGTTGAAGCAACTTCAGTAAGTGTCATTTTTTTTTTTCACAAGAGGAAAAAAATGCCAAAACATAGTTTAGAAGGCTGGACAATCAGTTTGTGAAATTTACTAAAATATCTGGAGTTTGAGTACTCACCTATCTGTTGAAATGAATTCTCTCAATCTCATCTGAAGATTGAAGCAAAGCAAATTCAAATGATCGAAGATGACACTGCCTCCAAACCACCTCCTTTCAACACGTTGGCAACAAGTGTTTATTGCTGTTCCCTGAGGTGCTTGTATTTGATACTGTGGTGCATCCAATGCTTGCTGTGTTGATCTGCTTCTCAGATGCTTTTTAGCCGTATTTTTGTAGCTAAAGGGAGAAACTTGCTCTATTTCTTGTACATTCTGGAGTTTCTTTTTTTTTCTTTTCTTTTTTTTTTTTAAACAACAAAACACTGAAGGCTTACTTTATAGTACTATGAATATATCTGGGGAGACAAAGTTGCCTGCCTGATAAAGTACCAAAACCACACTGAAACCAAGAGGATGTGGTTACTCTCCTTGTTGCTGCAACAAGTTGAGGCTCCTGCATTTTCCTCAGGGAGAATGAAGTGATTAAGGTAGGTAGAAAACATGATGGTGGCTTCTTGATATAGATGACGCCTACATATAGAGGGAAATATGTCAGTGGGTGTTATATTCTGCTCAAAAGTAGAAGTCCTCAGCTTCTTAAGTAACATAATTATGATGTCCTTTGTAAAGGTATATGAGCTCTACTGAGTCAAAAAGTGCTTTTAATAGCTTCTCATGTTACCACTCAACTTATTTTTGAAATCTTTTAAGGTTTAGGCTTAATGTGGAAGTAAAGAAGGTGATTAATAAAGCATATGCAATAAGGTACTGCATAGGTACTTTATATAACACATAGCGTAACCCTCTTCCTTGTCCTATGCAGTTTCTTGCTTTGTATAAGACTAAACCTCATTTTTGTTGACTGGTGTCTCTTACTACTGAAAATATGGATGCAGGAAATAATTTGTTAGTAATCTTATCTGATGAATCTATTTTACAAGGTCTCTGCCAGCCAAATGGAATTTCCTTCTTCTTCCTGCTGTGTGAGATAACTCAGTGAAGGAGGTACCCTAGATATTTCAGGACTGGTGCAGCAGCTACGATTTATAATACCTTGCCACAGTTGGCATGAAATGTCACAGCACTGTTATGCTGAGCTGAAGATCAAATGCACATGAAGGTTAAGGGTGAGAAGGGAAAGAAAGGACTTTACGATGAAAATTACTCATTGATTTTTCTCTTGTTTCTTTTCTGGGTAAGAAAATTACTATTTAAAATTATACAGAGTTTTGAGTGGGTGACAAAGTGCACTACAGTAGCTGTTGTTTTAATTAGATACATAAACTGTTATTAGATACCTATATTAACATAAAACGTAAGAAAAAAATACAAATTTTCCATTGGCAGTCCTCAGTCATGTACAAATAAAGCTATGCTGTAACTGATGGTGTAATTGTATATTATCCTGGGTGGATGCATCTTTAGTGCATTACTCTTTGAAGATATCTGTTCTGAGAAAAAGCAGTTGTTCACTAAAGAGGATAAAGGATGATTTAAGTGTTATTTTTGACCGGTTGATGTTCTCTCAGCCTTGTGGTTAGTATGGAACTGACTCACTGAGAATTCTGGAGACTTATAGGCTATAGTGGGGAATACCATCCAGATGAAGGTCTAAAAAGAGAAACTCTGGATCAAGTTTCTAAATATCACATTTCTGCTCTGTTGCCAGTTTTATCTATTCAAAGGTGTGACAGTGATTACTACATGATTGTCTATTTGACAAGGTCAGGTGAAGGATATTAATGTCTAAAGTGTAAAGCCATAGGGCTTGTTGTTCACTGTAAGAAATAGAACTGAGTTGCAGTTGTAAACTTGGCTGAGTTATGTAGTTTGCAAGAAAGCTGAGTGTATATGTGGATTTTATATAATCTGTTCAGATTGAAACTTTTTCGTTTTGAAAAAAAAGTCAACGATTAGCTGTGATTAGTACTAATAAAATAAAATATTCTGATTATAGCCATATGAATTTCTCTAGGTTATATTATTTTGTAAGTGCTTATTAACTTGAAAAAGTTTTGCATTACTTGAGAGAATAAAACTGATGTCTGTTAAGTGCTGTTGTGACTGTTGTTACTAAGGCATTGGGTTGGAGTGTTTGTTTGATGGATTATCAGATAAGTAATTAGTCTGTTTTAGTTGTTTTGTTTTTTTGAAAGAATAACTAAAGACTCCACCAATCTGTAATCTCCATCTCACTACTAAGCTTTCATTTTTCAAAAGTGGAAGGACAGAAGACATGTTTAATAGACCCCGCATTCTATATAAATGAGGAAAACAAAATGCTCTCTCTGAAATACATTAGGAAAAGCATTTGTTCTAGGAAAGAACTTAATAGTGTGATTGCTTTCATTTCATTTTTCTTTTTCTGCCATCATCCAGTGAACTAGAGTGAAGAAAAGTGCATTTGAAGCGTTCTGGGGCTGAAATCCACATTTTGTAGGTGTGATGGGGAAAGAAAGGAAGCCGACATTTCCATCAGAGCACCAGGGGTTCTGCAGGTGCTGATCTATACCTGTGACTAGGAGCAGTTAGACTCCACACATGGCTGCCACTAGAGCAGCAGCAGAGCTGTAGGACACTGTGACATCCCACTGCTGTTTTTGTCAGATGCATCCTGCTGGCAGCAATGCAGGCGTAACATGATGATGTCTCTTGCCAGTGGCTTGCACCTGTGACAGAGGCCAAATGCAGTATAAAGCTGCCTCCTCCTCTCCTGCTTTCAGTTCTACTTGAAATATGGTCTTGAGGGAATCATTTACCTCAGATGTAGATCTTAGGGAAGGAGTTTCTCTGGCCTGTGCCCTGTACTCTCTGGCACTGCCTAGGAGAAAGCTGTGTGGGCCGCCTTCAGGCCTTTTTCTTGTCTGACTTCAACTTGGCAAGCAGCTGGCAGATGAAATTGCCTTAGCTGTGAGGTGGAACAGTGGATTTGTTTCTTATTTTCTTGGCTAGACTATTTTCCCTTTGAACATGTGCTACATCAAAATGCCTAACACCTGCCTGGGCTGGCCTGATTCCTCCATATAGCACTGGTGGGCAGACCCCTTGACTGTCCACGAGCAATGCTGCAAGTTGGAGGTTGGTACATGACAAAGAACAAAATCGTGGCTGCTCTTGAGGTGGTATACTCAAGCCCCCCTTAAGCTGTTCAGCTGAAGCTTAAGCTGCTGGTGTCTGGGTTGGTGCCCTGTGGCAGACTGTGAGAGGCTGATTGCACAGATGTGTCCCTTTCCTTTGTTCCCTGCAATCTCATATCTGCTGTCTGAGCTATTGATGCTTCTTGTCATTTTTGTGGATGGCGAGTGTCGCTTTTCCTGGGGCAGCTGGAGAAAGTGAGTTTTTATCATGTCAGTTATGGATCTATCATCAGGGGCTGATATTGTGCTCTCCTTAAAAGAGCCCATCAGCCTGTCAAGTTCACCAAACCTAATAAACTGTTAAACTTCAAGGTAATGTGTTTCTTTCCTTCCTGCACAGATCATGTTTTGCACTTTGAACACTCATAAAGTTGATATGGACAAGCTATTAGGTGCACAGATTGGCCTTGAAGATTTTATATTTGCCCATGTAAAAGGACAACGAAAAGAAGTGGAAGTTCTTAAATCTGATGATTTGCTTGGACTTACTGTTACAGACAATGGAGCTGGCTGTCCCTTTATAAAGGTAAATTTATTTTCCAGTTAAACGCTTTTTTTTGTAGAAGTTTGTTACTATGGTATTTTAATTATTACTTTAATGGTCCTCTGGAACTATCAAGCCATTTAGCATATGGCAAGTACCAGAAAAAGTTGCTTTTCCTTAGATTTATCATTTGAAATTAGTTCAGCTATTTCTGTACTGCATGTCATTTTTAAATTAGATCGTTTGTTGCTTCTGTGACGTGTATGGGCTTTATGATATGATCGTTGTGTAACCAATCCCAAGATGGAAAGTTTTGCATACTGCTTACGTCCGCTTCCTCTTTTTTTTTTTTTTTTTTTTAGTGAGTTTTCTGACATCATTGGTTAGATCCTTACAGCGTATCTGTCACTCATTGTAACAAGACTGTATTCTTTCAGTCTTAAAGTGTTCGTGGGGTGAAATCCTGCATGCTCTGTAAGAACAGGTGCAAGTACAGAGCACTTTTGGCTTTCCAGTGCTGGCATTGCCTTAGGTAGGATGAATTAAAATGTGGCGAGGACATGGGTTAACAGAGTTCACCCCAATTAGCTTGCATAGAAAATACAGGTAGCAGCGCATGCAAAGTGTTAATTAATCATAATTACTCTCCTCCTCACCAGCTATAGGCCATTTGTTTTGAGACAAGTAAAGATGGAGGAAATCACAGCACCTTTCCTTCTAAACTAGGTATTAGGAAGTTGCCCCATTATTTCCAGCCTTTCTAGGTGCGCTGCTTTAGTCTACTCCAGTTAACTGTTACTAGTGAGACACCGGAAATTACGTTTGATTATTGGTGTCTCAAATGCTGATCTTATTGCTATTACTAACAGAGCTTCTTGTATGTAGAGATTGTATTCTCTATTCGTTTCTTAGCTACCAAGGATATAAAAAGTAGGCTTGCTTGTTGTTCAAAAAAAAAAAAAAAAAAATGTGATAGAGATTGCTCTTGACAAAATTGAGATGCAGCGGAGGCTTCAGCAAGCAAGTCTGGCAAAATTGCATCCTCATTTTTATGTTTATAGATAGGGAACTCTGAATTTTCAGTGGTAGTATCAATGCAACCCATAACACTCTGTCACACTGCCACTCATGTCACATTTTAAAAGAATACATTGGAAGCACTGCTTCAAGTTCACTTGTGCAGCACTGTATAGAGCATGACTTTCTCTGTCCATGGTTGGTAACAGGGGAAGAGGAAAACAGCAATCGCATTGACTGCTGTATAATTTGAGTGGACTGGAAAGCCCTCGCTGCATCAGTAAGCTGCAGTTTCCAGGAAATTGTATAGGAATTGTCTGACTGCATATAATGTTGTTACTGTATTGTTGCAGTAATAAGAGTAACTGATGTGGTGATGTCTTCATGGGAAGGCAATTCCACATCATTTTAAAAGATTTTCTGCAAGATTGCTTTGTTACTGTTGCATATTTAGCTAATGGCTAACTTTAAACAGCAGAATATGTACATGTATGCAAAAGTAAAAGCTGTATGTATTATATATTTAGTTGACTAGCTACATCACTAAGCAGAAACTGACTTTACTTAAAAAATAGTTTGGAATTATTTCCTTATATTTTCATAGGAAATAAGGATTCTAGCTTCTACACATTCTCTAGAGCTTGAAATACAAGCATATCAATTGCATCTTAATTACTATGGCATTATAGTTTGACTGTCTTGAGTCAGTTAACTTGGAGTGCTGTGTCTCATAAAAAAAAAATGTTTGAATGCTGCATGAATGGTATTATCAAGTAATACTACTTAAACAGTCTTGGTATTAGGATCCAAGTGAAGAAGAAAAGATAGAAAGAATTCAATACTTAAACTAAACGTGAAGTGTGGCAGATACAATTTTGAACCCTGGCAATAGAAATGCATTTGGAGCCTAGTTTCTTGTTTGCATACCGTACTGCTCTCTTCTTTTACCAGAAGTCTTTGTTTTCAATCTAGGTTAAACAGCAATAACAAAAAGTGCTAGAATGAGTTAAGCTCTGTGTGAAGCTAAAAATTGTTGCAGTGTCTTATAGGACAGTGAGCACTATCACACTTCCTACTTACTCTCTCAGATGGAGGCACATGTGTGGGCTTAGACATGTGCACATGAACTAGAAACAGGTTTTTAAGATAGTTAGCAGCTAGGGTAAGTGCTACAGTATTAGGTGGAAATATGTTTATCTCCCTTGTCTCGCTGTAAACTTAAAGCCAGCCTGAAACCAGCCTCAGTCTTTATTGAAATGTACATTATTTAGGAAGATTTTCAAATGATATCTGTATCCGTGCAAAATAGAAGACATTTTAGAATGTCATAGCTTTTATATTAAATAGGATAATGGCTTTCATGACTGGAGCGTGATAAATATGACAGCATTTAACAACAGTAAACTGAATCACTGAAATCTTAATTGTCCTTTAATTGACTTGATAAATCATAGAGATCTTTTAATGATTGTTTTTTCCTCACTTTAAATTGAACTTTGGAAAAACTATGAATATTAAATTTGGTTTCATTTTATGACCTCTGCTTCAATGCCACTTGTATTCCCTGAAATAACATTTGTAAGCATTTATTGTCCTTCATTGTTATTTCACAGGAAATAACTTACCATATGCAGTTATGTAGTTAAGTGAGGAAAATTGTAGAAGTTCACTCATTATAGATAAGCCTTATTAAGATTAGACTTACATAGTACCTCATTTTTTAGTATATCACATATTTTTTTTTTTTTTGTATGTCACAGGACTACACGAAAGAAGTTTTGTACCTATGCTTGTCAGAGTATTAAAGTCAAAAGACATTCACATTACTGGCACATTGGGTACAGTTTTAAAGCAAAAAAAAAAAAAACAACAAAACAAAACAAAAAAACAAAAAAACAAAACATTAGCTTATTCTGAAGCCTTAACTTCTGAAGTATGATTGCATTTTTTTTCTATTGTTGATTTTATATGCAATGTATATTAAAGTACTTTGTTTAAAAATAATTTTCTAAAATGACTTTTATGGCATAAATCTTAAAGTCAAAATGTTCTGCTGGCAAAACAAACTCAGTGCTGTTGATATTTTTACCTGACATTCTTGAATCTGTCATCTCTTTACTATTTCAAAAAATGTTTCCAATTATTTTCTGTTTTTTTTTAAACAATAGCGAATCAGAGAAGGGAGCCTTATGGACCAAACCAAAATGATCTGCGTTGGCGATCACATAGAGTCTATAAATGGAAAAGATGTGTCAGATCTTCGGCATTATGAAGTTGCCAAAATGCTAAAAGATCTGGAGAAAGGTCGGGTGTTTAAGCTGAAGCTGATAGAGCCTATGAAGTCATTTGGTGAGTGTTGCTTGGCTGTTTGCCTTGTTCCCTGGATACTGAACTCCCAACATTGTACTCCACTATAAATTTGTTTTCAGGCAAGGTAATGTAACTGCTGCAAAAAGAGAGGAACGTTCTATGTATAGAACAGATACATACATATATGTGTTATGTGTGTGTGTATGTATATATAATATATACTTTTCTTAGAGAGGGAATTTTAGGAAGGAATCTTCTTCCATCTGCTTTCTCCAGCAGTTATCCTAGTTTGGGCTGACTCAGCACTGAGTCTCAGTTGCTTGATTTCTTTGCTACCCCATGGCAGTGCAGAATAAGTACAAGTTTGATAGGCACAGTTTTAAAGCATGGATCATTTCACTGATTCTCAAACTTCCCTTTCTGTTTTCCTCTACATCTCTTACATATGAACCCTGTTTGTCTCTGTATCAGATTTTTATATTTGTGAGCTTTAGGCAGGACTGAGCTATCTAATGCAGAAGAATGAAGCAGAGAAGAGTCTGGGATTCCCCAGAGCACCTCCTTGGCTGCTATCCCCAACGTTTTGTTCACTCTTTTATTGTACAGCAGGTATACTTGCAACTGAAGGAAATGAGTTAGACAAAGCTCTGCCTCTACCTGATGCCTGACTGCTGTGTGAAAGTGACACAAGTGATAGGACAAACGTATACCTCCTGCTAATCCATATGCACATTAATTTTTATCAAGGTAGTAAAAATAAATAAAAATATGTTGTGTTAGCCTAGGGAGATAAAAGAGGTTGAGTTTTGATTTTTATTCTCTCAGGTTTTGGTTTGTTTCTCCCTCTGATCCATGCATTATTTTTCTTTAACAAGAAAGTACAAAATTCTTCTGCATCTTAAGCATGTATGACTTCATGTGCACTCACAATCTCTTCACCACAGTGGAAAATGTTAGGTTTTTTTCCTTTTTTTAAAATCTGTTAGCAGTTTACAACTGCTGTCATACACCAATCTTGACACTTGGTGTCAGAATAACAGCAGAAATTGAAACAAATTTGAAGATAGCTTTTGGTCCTTCTGCACAGAAAGTGATATGTCTCTAATATCACTGGATATAAGCTAATACTCCTGTTGTAATGTACTTCAGTGTAATGTACATACATAAAGTGTTGCAATCAGTAGTATAATAATATCTTTTTAATATGGGCATTCAGGGCTAAGCCTATAGTCTGTTTGTAAAGACTGGGGTAAATCAGCATTTGATGACTTGAACTATTATTTAATAGCAATTATTTTCCAAAGATGATTAATGTACCTCTTCATCTGCTGATGATGGAGAGAAAGGAACTCGCTAATTCCATGGCAATACCTTTTATCTGACATTAAATTGACATTGAAGTAGAGCTTATTGGACAGATTTTTGAAAGCTGTATGTATTTTTTATTCTACAGAAATGGGCTTAAAACTCCCGGTGTCCAATATGAGACAGGTTAAGAATACCCTGGCTGTTGCCTAGGCAGGATGCATACAGCATAAGTTCTTCTAAAAGTAAGAATAGTGTGGAGAATAAAATTGTACAGTGAAAACAATTCTACAAAATTCTTTCTAGTACTTTCTAAATTTACTACTTAACTCCTGAGTTAGTAAATAAATTAAATCCTCGTCAATCCTGTATGTGAAACTATGCCTCATCTCAGCCTTTATGATCTAGGACATGTCTTATATGATTTCATATTCAATTTACTAATTTAATAAACAAGGAAAACTGAATTCAGGTAAAGAAAACTTAAGATAAAACCAGATGTTCTCTTCAGGGATTTATCAGGTGTGAAATCCAGACCTTACTGAAACCTGTGAGAGAAACTCCCACAGGACTACTTATGGACAGTTTCATCTGAGTGACCGATAGTAATCCAATGGTTTAACATGAAACAGTTGGACCTATTCACCACTGTGTGGCTCAGTATCATGCGTTTTGAAATGATGTTTTCATCATAGCCTCGGTGAAAGATGAAAATGTTGCAAAGCTACAGCTGCCGTACAGTCTGCCTATGGAGGGCAGGGTGAAGTCAGCATTTGGGTGATGACTTCAGACATCATCTGATGAATACTTGTGGTTTTTGTAGAATATGAAAGTAAAATTATATGAGACGCACATGTAATAATGAACGCAATAGGCTCCAACAGATATATTTGTCAATAGATATCCCAGCTTCAGTGTAGTCAAAGTGGTTATCAAAGTTCGAAGACAAATTGACAGCAAAACTATGTAGCTTATGTAGTTAATTTACATTGGTTGAAGTTTTAGATGCCTATTGGTTTTTTATTAGAATTAAAACTGAAGGTAATGTAACAGCAAAGCAGATGCATTGTGTACATACCATATACTTCGTTTTTTTGTTTGTTTGTTTTCTTTTTTACTTTAGAAAAGGTGGCAGCAAGGTCCAAAGGTGGTACTCTGACAGAGGCTAAAATCTCCAGAGGGAGAGAAACACTTCGACTGAGAAATAAAGGCCCTGCCACTGTGGAGGAAATGGTAAGGTTATTTTGTGGCTTTTCAATAGTTCAACCTTCTAGCACCCAATTTAATCTTCCCACGGTTTTGAAGGTAAAGCAGGGAGGGAAAATTCACGTTACAAAGCTTGTGGGACGTACAATGGAGACTGTTTTCTGTAAGGAGAAATGTTTACACAAAATTGAAGGCTAGGAAAGATAGGATGGGGCTCAAGAATTTGGAACTTTTTCCTAGATGTCTAGATGGATATGTTAAAGTGCATTAGACCAAGGAGCATTGAAAAGAAGAAAAGAGAAAATAAAAGGATTGGATGAAGATGTGGTTTTGTATCTGACACCACAAAGTGTACTGGGCTAGTTTAAGCATGGTTGCTAGGAGAGGCTAATAACTTATGCTGACGTGAATGTGTGTAAAACCAGGAGTAGTGTTTGGAAGAAGAAATTTTTCTTATTTCAGGATCTTCTAAAGCTGATGAGACTTTGATAAAGATCTGTATTGTGAAGAGTTGAAAGGCCTGTGTTTTGTTTGGTCAGTGTAAAAGTTATGTGGTTTTAAGTTTGTAGGATGATTTTAGTTGTGAAAAGAAGGGAATAGGGAGGGATAACATGATTTACTTTTAGGTTTTGTAAGTCTAAGCAGCTACAGTGAGAGTGAAGATAAGCAGTAGGCAATTTCTTGTTTTAAAGTCTGCATAGGATATAGTAATACTTTTGCACTTTCTCTCCCTTTATTTCAATAAAGCTCTCTGAAGTTGAAGAAAAAGCAGTAAAAAAAGTGGATGAACTTCTTGAAACATATATGGGGATAAGAGATATTGAATTAGGTGAGTTTTAACAAACGCTTTACTACATGATTGAGTAATTCCTCATTCTAAATTCATTTATAGTTGTTTCAGTCTGTCTGTGTAGGCAAAACAAAACCTGTCTAGAATGTAAACTGGAAACCTTGCCTATGTTTTTCTGAATATGTCTTTGATAAAAGGGAGAATTTCTCACTACAAGCCTTATGATGTAATTAATCTTCTTTCTGCCTGCTATCTATACACTACTGAATAATTTATTTAGTTATTTGCCATTAACTTTCATTGCCATTCTTTATGGCATATATTTTCTACCAGAGCTTGTATGTGAGGCTGGGGGATTGTTAAGGTCAAGCATGTCTATTTGCTGTTTTTCCTCTCCCTCTCTCTTTCATCCCTTGGCTTAAACACTTTAAAGGAGATCATTAAAGTTAGTCTGAGATCTTTTTCAGTGAAGGAGTAACTGTTTAGCAACCAGACTGATAGAGTAATTGCAGATTTATCAAATTCTTTAAAGGCTGTTTACTGAAGAAACATGGGAAATTTTCCATTATATTTGCTAGCTTTAAAATAATCAATTTATAGTGCAAGAAACTTTTGAAGATCAGTATTATTAGCTCCTTAAAACTACACTAAATTTGCCCCTGCAGCTGTTGTTTCTCTGTTTATCTCACACCACCTAAATATGAACTTCCATTTGTAAGGGAAGAAGCTGTTCATGTTTTGTGATCTAGCTGATTAAGAATTGCCAGTGCGGGAGCAGTGGCTAGGTGCAGTCCTCATACGATATCATTAATGCTGAAACAAAGGCAGAAGTTATTTGTTATTGCAATATCAGAAATCAGACAAGAGTTAGGAAAGGACAAACTAAATGGAATGCAATATTGAAAGAAAGCCTTTATATCCTCCCAGTTCTAAAGAAACTAACAGTTCTCAAAAATTCTATTCCCAGCACCTCTAGTACATGATGCCTCTGGCATGCAATATGTTCTGAGGAGCCCTGGGTGGTGCAGTCTGACCCTCTGTTTAGGTTTACTGTGAACAGTCTCTGGCTCAGGCTTCAAAGCTTCCGAGTCTCGTGCCAGTCACCGCTCTGGAGCTGTTTTTGTCCTGCAGCTGTTGCAAGCCCCAGCTTGATCCAATCTTCTGAAGGCTTCTGTCCTTGTTAGTTACATCCAAGGTCTCCAGGCCTCCTGCCCAATAAAAACAGGTAGCTCTTGTTTTTGTATCTGTAGCCCAGGTTCCTGAGATTGTAGGCTAGAGCTTGTTTTTTTGGATCTTCAGCATATGCTGTGCTCTGCTGTGTAACAAGATTATGAGTTCCTCTGGGAACTACTGTTACCTTTCTTTGACTCTCACTATTATAACTGGGTGGTTCTTGTACAGTTGACTGAAGAGTTCAGTTTGTAGTAAAAGCTTGGCTCTGCTGATTGTCAAGCACTTGATAGAGTTGTATGAATTCCCTGATATTTTTATATACGTATTTTAACAGATCTGATGTCCTTACATCTTTCAGTATGTACCTTGGATAGTCCTAAGGAATGCCTTTAAAAAAATGCTCAAAGAATGGACAGGTCTTTGTCCTCAAAGCTACTGTGTGCTTCTCAACTGGGTTGCTGGTTTGCCTTTTGCGCTTTCTTCTCTTCCTCTCATGAGGTCTGTTAAACAAAGAAATTGTCATGAAGCAAAGATAAGAGGTTTACCTAGCTCTGGTTTGCATCCTTGAAGCTGTTTCTTGGAGTTTGAATCTTAGTCAAGGGCCAATGACGATGGGAAAAAAAAAAAAAAAAAAAAAAAAGTTTTTATCACTTTTAAATAATTAAACAACTCTAGATCTCTTTAGGAAAGGAGAGCTAATCACTTGTCACAAATCTGTTCAATTAACATATGTCAGGTTTTTTTATATACTAGATGTGATCAGTCACCCATGAAGATGAAATATGAGGAAAGGATTCATTCAGAGAATGCCAATCACTGCTCAGCTAGAAATTTCACTCATTACTCAAGCCAGATTAGTTGAAAATGCAAGTCATCACAATGCGACAGCCGACAAGTGATTAAGATCTCAATCATTGCTCACTCCCATGCAGTTCTGTTTGTCAGAAGCTCTGGTTGTCAGTTAATATTGTTTTTTCATCTCCATTAAAATGACATTTTCATAGTGAGATTGAATTCTGAAACAGTGCCCTAATTTTGAGCCAGAAGTTATAAAGAAGAGAGAGGAAAAATAATGTAAAATTGTAGGCAGAATTAAAGAAGAGATAAAGGCCTTAATTTTTGCGTTGCTAAGTATCTTAGGAGTTTCAAGAATGGCTGACTAAATATATACATGAGCCCCTGAGTAGGGGGAAAAGCTTTTAAACTGTTTAATTGAACACCGTGTGTATATATATATACATATATATATATATGTGTGTGTGTGCGTGTGTGTATATATATATAAAAGTGTTTAT